>NC_065570.1:8331441-8639643 GCF_937616625.2 Mercurialis annua | reverse complement strand
GTGCCGATATCTTTATTTGCAAAATTTTGAAAGTTCATGTACTTTTTTGCCAAAATTACAAGTTTATGTTAAATACCAAAAACACACGAAAGTTGATGATTTTTTGTGCATTTAAGCCTTAACTTTTTTAAGTAAACAATTTGTTGCTGGCGTTTTGCGATTTGTGAAAATAACTGTAACAATAAGTGTGTGTGAATTTGCAGGCGTGTCAGGAAGCGGATTTCAATTTGTGTAACTTGACTTCTTAAAACAAAACGATTGGAGTTTGATTAACTATACTACAAGTACTCAAACGAGTAATGTTAAGAAAACTTGAATAGAAAAATACAGAGATCCAATCGTAAAGTTCTTTACTGACTGAAGAAAATTGAAATTGCTGAGTGTTTGTGTGTTTTGCCTTTGGGCGTGTTTTTTTGGATGATTGATCGAGGTTTTTTTTTCTTCCTACTTCTCTATTATTTATAGCCTTTAGTGTCTTTGGTAACTCTTTGCCATCTTCAACTGTACACGTTCTCACATCACTTCTCCACTTTTACAAAACTGCAAAGGTGGTTATATGCACTGTCGCTTTACAAAAACACGTGCTTTTTAGCTTTATTCTTCTAACAATAATATTCTTAGATTTCTGACCATTTATACACAATTTAATGGTCATTCTAAACATGGGTTACTCTTCTGAAAGTGGACTTGGGCTTTCTAAATCTTCTGAAGAATCACTGAATCTCTGTAGTCAACCTCTAAAATCAACTTCTAACATTAACCTCTGGAGTCAATCTTTATAGTCAATTTTTGATATTAATTTATGGAGTCAACTTCTAGAGTTAAATTAACTTTTGGATGGCCAATTAATCATAGTTTGATGCCTTTTAAAGAAAATGGACTTTATAGGGTTTTTTAATTTGTAGGATATTTTTAGAGTATGTATTAAAATAATATTGAGTCTATTAAAATAAAGGCTTAATACATCATTTGACCCCTAAACTATACACTTTTATTCTCTGAGACTCTTGATATTCTATTGGACCTGTTAACTTTATTTTTTGTTCTATTTAACCCGTCAACTGCAACTTTTTTGCCGATCTGACCTTTTTCCTCCAACGTGGCAAAAGCGCGTGTTTTCAAACGCTTTGAAGCACGTGAAGGATAATTAAAAAGCATAAATTGTTCTATTGAACACACGAACTACATTATTTTGTTCTATTTGACTCCTGAATTTATTTTATTTTCCTATTACACCTTTAAAATTTTAATTTGTACCCATTTAACCTTCTCCAAAATATAATTATTTAATTTTTATCCATTTAATCTTCTAGAAAAATAAAATAATATTGAAATTTAGTCAAATAATTACATAATATAACTTCTTGTACATGTAAATATTTGTTTACATTTCAATAATGATAAATGAAGTTTGTCTGTTTTTAACGATATTATAAAATATATAAATTTACTATACTGTGATAATATTAAAAAAAGACTAAATTTTTTAAAATATTATAATTTTTAGTGTGTTTCACGAATTTCCAATTTTAATACGCCAACTTTTAATTTTTTGCAATTTTAAACTTTCAAATCAATTCTGAATTTTTAAAATTTGTGTTAAAATTGGAAAACACGCTAAATTTCATGACTTTTAAAGCCTTAGATGATTTTTTCAAATAATATGTAAAGTATATCATTTTTTATTTTAAATTAAAAAAATATATTTAGGCTTAATATATTTTTTGACCCATAAACCTTACCCTTTTATTCCCTATAACCTCTAAACTATTTTAATGTTCCATTGAACCTTTTAACTATTTTTTTTATTATATTTAACCTCATGTCAGAAAAGCCATGTCAGCAATTTTATCCACGTCATCGCGCGTGGTTTGCACATTCCGTGTGAGGGGTTAAATAGAACAAAAAAAAGAGTTAAGAGGTCCAAAAGAAAACGAAATTAGTTTAGAAGTCGCAGAGAATAAAATGGTATAGTTTAGGGGTCAAATTATGTATTAAGCCTAAAATAAATTAGAGAATAAAATAGACTTATTATAGAGGTCTTACCTATAATGGCTGAGATTCTCCCAGATGCATGTTCCACGTTAGAACAATGATACGATCATTAACGATATTTATACTTTCCATCATGATTTTCTGATATTTGATTAGTAATTTTTTATTCGGATCAGTGAGCATGAATTGTGTGTCGAATTAAAGAAATAGTAGAATTTAAAATATTAACAGAGGAAACTTACGTGAATGTGCTGGCATTGCATGACAAAATCATTGAAGACGTGTCTTATTTGATTCCAAAATTGAAAGTCAACATCAAAAAATTTATTACTCCCTCCGTCCCGTAAAGATTGAAAAAGCACCCATTTTACAAGAATTAAAAAAGTAGTTATTTATAGATAACTTGTGATAATTTGTCTAAATTACCCTTTATAATCAATTAGTTATGTACATTTTCCAAAGCCACTTTACTAAATATAACACTTACAACTCCTTTTTTTTATTTTTTCAAAATATACATTTAATGTTTTATGATAAGCATGTAGGGGTATTTTGATAATTTTTGACTTACCTAACTCCACTTTTTCTATTTTTATGGGACAAAAAAAGGTGGTACTTTTTCTATCTTTACGGGACGGAGGGAGTATGTATTAAAGAGGAGTACATTAAAAGAAACTAAATGAAATAGAACAAACTGGCCCTCGAATTTGTATTTTATAGTCAAACAAACATATTCTGATTTTTTTTGGTCAATCAAATCCTTAAATTTGTGTTTTAGGTTCAAATAGATCATTTTGGTCAATTCAGTCTCCAAATATGTGTTTCGGCCAATAAAGTTAGCGTTTGAAGTATACAATTTTAGGATTATTTGACCTAAACTAAGAAAGTTTGGGGACCTAATTTACTGATAAAATTAAAAATGATTTAAAATGACTTATTTGGCTCCTAAAATGCAAATTTGAAGAGTTAATTGACTGAAAGGTTAAACTATACTTATGTAATTTCGAGATACAAATTTGAGGGCCGGGTTGATTCTTTGTTCAAAAAAATATCAAATGAAAACACTGATAAATTTTAATGATTAAAAAAAACTTATGGCAATCTCTATTTTTTTAAATCAACATTAAAATCTTTGCATTAATTCAGGAATAAAAGCAGTTACATTGTAAGATGTAGTAAATTTGTATATTTGACAAAAAAAATTGCATATGTTACAATCATACGTGATCTAGTCGTAAATTTGCCTTAAAACTTATAAAAAATTAAATTAAATAATTGTGCTAGAGTTGAATATAATTTTCATTCTTCAAAACATCTGGATCTGGAAACTTGAAGCATTGTAAAAATTGCTAAAATCACATAGATCTGCAAGAAAACAAACTGAAACCATCACAATTTTTTAAAAAAAATTAGGAAAACTTTATAAAACATGACATATCAAGGATCGAAATGATCACCCATAATAATAATATTTTGATCGAATCCGAAAAATACTGAAGAAAAATCAAATATATTAACTGCAAAAGGATACTAAAACCACACAAGAAATTCCATAATAGTGCAGTTAATTTTTTTAAAAAAAAACACACAAAATATACACACATGGGGAGGAAAGACGATGACCTAGCAGAAAATATTTTGCTGCTAATAGTGCTAAAATTGTTACTATTAATATATAGTAACAAAAAAAAAGTGGAATATTTTTTTTTTTTTTTTGGTGACGAGGACTCACTCTACTGAGCCGAAACTCAATATCATTGTCAAACCCCGGGATGTGGACCGCCCGCAAGCCCACATACCTGGTAAATCCGGGCTATAATGGCCAGCAACCCAACCTCAACCACTCCATATTAAGAAAGGGCGTAGCCGGGGTTCGAACCCACGACCTTTGGCGCCCAGATGGCTGAGGCTTAGACCACTAGACCAAACCCGTGCGGGCAAAAGTGGAATATTGCTTCTAACAAAACGTTGTCTTAGTAATTGGTTATAAAATTTGCTGTAAAATGCTGCAGAATTTAACTAATGGCAGCAAATTTTAAAATTATTGCTGCAGAATGTCTTTTATCAACAAAAAAATAGCTATAAAAATTAGGCTTAATGGCGTAAAAAATCATAAAATTTAGCGTGTTTTACGAATTTAACATAAACTTTCAATTTTGGCAAATTAATACACAAACTTTTGATTTTTTGCAATTTTGGCACCGATCAATTTTCTTTCAAAAAAATAGAGAAAAATGATGATGTGGACGCCGGAATAGTGGTTATTCCGGTGTATCCATCATCATTTTTTTCACGAAAAATTGATCGGTGCTAAAATTATCAAAAATCAAAAATTTGTGTATTAATTTGCTAAAATTGAAAATTTATATTAAATTTACAAAACATATTAAATATTGTGATTTTTTACGTAATTAACCTAAAATTTATTGTTGCCAAATAAAAAAAATTCTTGTAGTGCTCTAGCCA
The DNA here is from genome assembly GCF_937616625.2 of Mercurialis annua. Taxonomy (NCBI): domain Eukaryota; kingdom Viridiplantae; phylum Streptophyta; class Magnoliopsida; order Malpighiales; family Euphorbiaceae; genus Mercurialis; species Mercurialis annua. The sequence goes on along the minus strand of NC_065570.1, from coordinate 8,635,182 downwards.
AAGGCTGGAGTGAACCCTCACCCACCAAATCCTCTTATCCTCTTAGCAAAACCCTCTCGTTTAGAAATTTTGAAATTTCCGTCCTCTTTCTAGAACCTAGAGAAAGCACCGCTTTTTCCACATTACAATCACTATTGATGATTCAAAAAATGAAAAATGTTCGGATTGAAATTTCCTCAAATTCATTTTAAATTTGAGAAGGTCATTTTTAAATCTATACCGTTCATTATAAAATAAACGACGTAAATTAATTTAATTAAAATTATATTTTTTTTATCTACACCGTTCATTTTATAATGAACGGTGTAGATCTGAACATGACCTCTTCAAGTTTAAAATGAATTTGAGGGGATCCCAATTCAAAATATTTCTGATGTTGATGAAATAAGACTGATGTTTAATAAATAATAAGTATTTACTTACACATTCAATTTTGAAAAACAAATTATGGTAAAATAGTGTACCTAGTCTAATTATTTCTTTGTTTTTTTTATCTAGATACTTTTTATAATCCATTTCTATCTTTCCTTCTATGTTTTAATTAATTATCTATTATTTTTGTATATTTATTGATACACTGCTTGCGTATTTTTTATATACTCATTATATTCTATGATATGTATCATTTTTTGTAACAAAAAAGAAACACTTTTTAGTAAATTTAAAAAACATTAAAAATGACAGAAAATTCTCTCCACATTGAAGCAATAAACCGAGCAATTACAGACGATCGACTAAGAAGGTTAAGATCCGTCATGATGATGGCAAAAGTACATTTGATGATGATTCGGACATGGATATTGAGATTATTAAATGAGAGACGGTAATAGAAGGCCAGCCTAGTGAGAAAACCTTTTTCAAGGAAAAACTCCTAAACAAGGACATAGATATAGTGTTTTTGAAAATTATATAGAAATTTGTGATGCCAAAGACAATAACCATGATCAACTTAATTCTCCGACAGAGTCTATAATTTTGTTGCTCATAATATGAAATTTTGCATTACCATATTCTCAAAGCCATTGCTAGACTATTGTGATTGATGTTCGTTTCTAGAGAGTTGAGTATGAAGTTCTTTCTTTGATTATGGGCATTATGGTCATCAAGTCAATTTAAAGAAAGCAAGCCCTCATGAGCAAGTGATGCCGGTGGTGGATAATTTTGGCCATGCTCTAGTGATAACGGTGGAAAAAAAACTCAGATCCGACCCTTGAATGTATGTGACCAATCATAGAAGGAAACCTCATTTCAAATACAATTAAATTAAAAATGAAGAGCAATAAAGCATGCGAAAATAATAAATCTAAAAAAATTTAAAAATGAAATATCAAAATCTGATTATATTTAATAAATAAAATTTAAAATATAGCATATTTTATAAAACAATTCAAATTATTTTCGTCCTCTTGCAAATTTGAGAAACATGGCTTTAATGATAAACTTCATATGGATCCATTTAAACCTTTGGCCCAACTAAAAATCCATTCAAATGTTATTATCCAGCTAAAACAGTAAGATTAAGATAGACTTAAGTGGCAATATGCCCCCTGAACTTGCAAGCATGGGCAATTAACATATATATTAATTTTGTGGGCAAATCAGTACACAAACTTGATGATTATGGACAATTTCCTATTTTTGCAATTTGTCCGCTCAATTTATAAGTTAATTGTCTTTTAAATTGGCAATTTGCCCCCTAAACTTGTAAGTTAATTTGCCAAAATGGGCTAATTGTCCATAATTAACAAGTTTGTGTACTGATTTGCCAATAAAATTAATTTGTGTGTTAATTGCCCATTACTTACAAGTTGAAGGGGCAAATTGCTATTTAAGTCAATTAAGATACATGCACGGCTTAGGGGTAGGCAAACAAACCGATCGAACCGATTACCGAACCGAATCCAAAAAACCAAACCAAAAAAATATGGTTAATCGGTATAAGAGTTTAGGTTTAGATTTAGATTTTCAATTTTTATGGTTAATGGTTTAAGTTTAGGTTTAGGTTTTGGAATTTTAAAAACCGCGGTTAACTGATTAACCGGAATATAAATATTATATATATATATATATATATATATATATATATATATATATATATATATATATATATATATATATATATATATATATATATATATATATATACATACACTTTTTTAATGGTTAAAATAAAAAATATTTTTTAATCTATACATATAACAATTATAAACCCAAAAAAAATTCTATATCTTCTTTTTGTTTGCTAGAAAAATTAAATAAAATGGAAATCAAAGTATTATTATTAGACTATATTTAAAATTTTATCTATAACTTTTATCTTTTTGTATCTATTTTTTCTAATGGTTATATGATTAAAAACCACAAAACCGAAAAATTAAACCGTTTTAAATGGTTAACCGATTTAATGGTTAACCGTTTCAAATTTTAGATTTAGGTTTTTAATTTTAAAAACCGTACTACTATATACAAGTTTGTAAATTATCCTCATGAACCTGTTAACCGGTTCATATCCACCCTCTAGCACGACTGCACGCTTTCCCAAAAGATAATTTATGAACACTTTCAAAAAAAAGTGGTCAGTGGTCAGTGACGGATTGAGGGTGAACTGTCGGCGGTGGGATTGAGGGTGGGCGGCGGTGGAATTTGAGGGTGGCCGGCGGTGGGATTTGGGTGTCCGGTGGCGAATTCGGGTGGTCAGTGGCGGTTTTGCATTTAATTAGATATTTAATTAATTTAAGTTAATAAGAAGTAATTAATTATGTTTAATTAGTATTAAATTCAGATTAATTAAAATTAACATTTGTAATTAGTTGACCCAGTCTCTTTTTTGTGTTGAGTGGCTTTCTAATATGAAACGCAAATTGCGGCGTTTTTTGATATAACAATGCAAGTTGTGAGTTAGTTTGACCCAAAAGCCTCTAAAATGACTCGTTTGATATTTCGTGCCAAGTTGAGAGGGTGAATTGATACTTTGTTCTAACATAAAGACTATGAACACTCAAAATATTTACAAATTTACAGTGAGATGTTTCACTTTACAAAAATACTCTTTTTGTAAACTTATTTATAAAATTATTGTGTTTTAGAAAATATTTACAGACACACTAATATCTCTTTTAGATATATAAAAAAAACAGTTTCTCTCCTAATACCAATTAAGACGATTCACAAATTACATATCTAATTTTTTTTTTTCAAAAGAAACACCCCCTCATGTTCTCTCGGTGCATACATAAAATTGTATACCGATTGCCGAAGGAAAATGCTATCTAAATTTTAACCCACCATTTTGTACCACCTTCAATATCCCTCCTTACGTGAATATTTTATTCGTCCAATTCTCTTCAAAAGTGTATATCTCAAAAAATAATTTATAATACACTCACTCTTTCATTGCCACGTCCGGTGGGTTAAAGAAGTTGAGTTAAAAAAGAGAGTTATATAGCATTACTCATTGCAGAATTATTGATAACATACCATTTTCATAAAATATATGTACCTTTAATATACAATTAATATACTATTTATATATTTTATATACAATATCCAATACATATATATGTGAATATATCATATCTGAACTTTCAAATCTGAAAATCAAAATTCGATATTCAGATCTTACAAGTGGCGCGATGAAGGCTGGCGAGCAATGGTGGCGTGGAAGACTAGCGAGCGGCTGCAAGATTGTGGAGGCTAGAACGGAGGGGGGAAGCGGCAAAAATATGTCGACAACAAAGTGAGGGTTGATGGCATGCAAGCAGCAACGAGGTCGTGGAGGAGGATATTGAATTATGGTGGTGAGTTTGTAAGGTGAAAGTTGATATTAGTGGTGGATTTTAATGGAAGAAAAAAGAATTAGGGTTGATAGTGGTGGCAGGTGAAATAGAGGAAGAAAAAGAAAAAGAAGACGAGTGAAAAGAGAAAAAAAGTAAAATTAAAACAATATATTTGTAAATGCAACGGACATGTTAAAAAATTTGAAAATAAAAAGTTAACACAATATTTTTATAAGGTAAAAGGTACAAAAAACCCCTCGTAGTTTTCACAAAAATACAGATCAACCCTTTTACTTTTTTTTGATATAATTAAACCCTTTTTCAAATATAACAGATAATCCCTTTCGTCCAACACAATTACAAATACTCGTTAATGACTGACGTGTTTCTCATATGTAATCATATAGGAAAAAAGTTCAAAAATAATTTTCATTTTTAAAATATTTACCGAAATATTGAGGGGGTAAGTGTCCCAAAAATAAACTGAAACGGTTTATTTGTTTGATTTTAAAACAAAGAGGATTTAAATGTTCAATTTTAAAAACATGACGGCTTAATTGTGGCCAAAAAAATAAAAGAGATGATATGTACTTATGAGAAAAAGTCGAGAGTTTTTTTTGTACCTTCTGCCTTTTTATAATATTTTATATTTTTCTAGTATATTTGAACCGGCAGTCTGACCGGATTGAACTGGTGTTTGGATCGATTAAACCGATGATTGGATCATAATCCATGTCCAAAATTTATTTTTGTATAATTTATTCAACCAGTTGAACCGGAAACTGTGGTCTTACTAGTTCGGTTTTTAACACTACTCTAAACTACTTATATATATCTTCATATTGTATAATCTCTCTTTCTCTTTTTCAACTTATTTGAATGTCGAAATGAACGAGTAAATATTTCAATTAGGCTGGTGTAAAAACCAAACTGAGCCGAGGTTTCGAACCAAATATTGAAAAATGGTTCGGTTATTAGGTAATATGGAGCGGTATGGTTTGACAAAAGACAAATTTTATTTTTTGATATTAGGTTCGGTTTTGATTATTTTAAATCGAATAAACCGAAAAACCGAGTTAGTAAAATGTCGTCTTGTGTATTCAAATGTACAATATAACCGAATTAGCAAAACGACGTCATTTTATAAAACATAAACGACGTAATTTTGCGTGTTCAAATGTACAACCACTAAACCTTACATATAAAAGCCCTATTTTTTCATTCTATGCCTCAATATAATGGCCTATACTGTGGAAAATCTGAATTGTTTCATGTTTATTATTCATTTAACCTTGCAAAAATTTAAAATTTTAATTAACTTGTTTTTAATTTATAACTGAATTAAAAACCGAAAACCGTAGCAAACCAAATTTTTTTATGGCAAAAATATTTTTCGGTTATTACTATAAAAATTATGGTTCGGTTTTCATTTTTCATATTTCGTAAACCGCACAGTTTTAGCTTTTGCACTACCAAAACTAATCGTAATACTAGGGCTAGCATTTTCCTACACGACCCGTTAACACGACACGACACGAAACTTAGCGGGTTCAGGTTGAGTTTATATGGGTTTGGGACATAAATGGGTCAACCCGTTTATGACACGGTTAAATAGCGAGTTAAACAGGTTAAACCCGCCTAACCCGTTTAAGACACGTTAAGACACGTTTAAATCTATTTATTAATTATAATAATTAATTTAGTTATTATATCTGACCAAATATACTCATATAATACATATCATTTATTAATTATTGTTTGTTATACTGAGATTTATGGTTATTTTGAAATTTTATTGTTTAACTATAAAAAATATGTTAAATAGGTCATTAATAAAAACGTGTTAAACAAGCTAAACATGTGATCTGTTATGACCAGTTTTGATAAACGAGTTAAACAGTTCAACACGTGTTAACCCGTTTAATAAACGGGTTGGGTTCAGATTTGATATTTTGACACGATTAGTTAAACGGTCGGATCCTGGTTGAGAGAAATTATCTATTTTGAAATGGGCACATAATACGTTTATGACACGATGACACAAATTGCCAGTCCTACGTAATACTGCACACCCCTAGTCTCAATTGCTTGGTGATTAATCAAGTTAATTTATATTTTATCTTATAAATAATTAAATTTACGTTAAAAATTTATTAGATAAATAGTACTAAATTTTATACTCCCCCGTCTTAATAGAGTTGTCTACTTTGCCTTTATCACACAGTTTAAAAAAGCAATTATTGCTTATGGATTTTGTAATTTTTTTTTGTGATACCCCTATTTAATATAGGATTCACTTGCAATTTATTTTCAATTTATTCATTAGTGGATTTTAAATAGAGTTAATAAAGAAAAATTGAGTGTAAAAGTTAATTATTTTTTGAGAGTGGACAAAAGTTTTGGGATAAAAATATTTTTCAAAGTGGACAATTCTATTGGAATGAAGGGGGTAGTATTTTATTTCAATTGCTTGGAGTATTAAATTTTTGTGAATCATTTAATTCGCGTTATTTACACATTGATTTGAATCCGCTCGATTTGGAAGCTTAAAAAGGCTCTCACCTCACCACGGCCACCAATTATTGTATTTACACAACACACGCATACTCTCTGAACAAAAAAAGCACCACAGTCCACACTACAACACACCACTATCAAACAAAACTCTTCGTCATCATCTCTCTACAGTCAAATTAGCGGGTGCTCTCTTCTAGGTGGGTCACCGATGAGAGCTCTTGCTACCTGTTCGTCTTCGTCCAAGATCTTCGCAAGAAATAAAGATTCATGCTTCTGTTCTTGCCGACAATTATGTCCTCAAATTGGCATTTTCCAATCTAAAAACCTTGCTATTAATGTTAAATATCTCCATTTAATATGCCTTGAACGAAAACCTCCGCACCCAGTTCATGCAGCTTCTACTTCTGGGTCACATGAATCCCAGCAGGCATGTCCACTTTAATCTTTTAGTTTAACTTTTAACTCTTTTCATTTAAAGTTTTTTCACTTTTTTCCCTTTTTATCTGCATTTTGGGTTCTGGGTGATGACATGTTGCTAAATTTTAGGTTTAGTTTGATTGGTTTTGTATTTGCTTAGGAAAAAAAGGTTCTTGTGATCACCCATGTCACTTAGATTATTTTTTTACTACCTTTAAACTGGAAAGTAACTTGCTTTTTCATTTTTTTTAATCTATTTTCTTGTAGAGTGATTTGGAGATAGCAGCAGAGAGTTTCAACAACCAAGAAACATGTAAAGATTCTAAATTTATTTTGGCTGTTCTTTTGTTTAGAAATTATGTATTGATAGTATTGTTAAATGTTTGTTTGTTATATAGATGAACCAAAGACTGTTCATGTGAAAATCCAGCTAAATAAAGAGTGTTCCTTTGGTGAGCAATTTGCTATAGTTGGGGATGATCCAATCTTTGGCATTTGGGACCCTGAAAATGCCATGCCATTGGATTGGTCAGATGGCCATGTTTGGATTCTTGAATTGGTAAGAACATTGTTTTTTTTTTGTGAAATATTTCATGAGAGTAGATAGCACACGGACATAGGTAAACGGGACACTTGGATGCGGAAACAGACACGGTTATACAATGTTATTTTAAGGTTTCCTATATTATAAATGGAGTTTTATATCTGAAACTTCCAAGTTTCCGACAGGTTTCCCGTAACGGAAACGTTGATTGAATGAAGTGTTCGTGCTGCTATGAGATAAGAGATTGATTTCTTTAAGCTCTTTTGTTTTACCAGGATATACCAATTGGGACAACTATCCAGTTTAAGTTCATTCTAAAAGATATAAATGGGGAGATTTTATGGCAACCTGGTCCTGATCGAATCCTGACAACCTGGGAAACTAATAATACAATTGTTGTTATTGAAGATTGGGAAGATCCTATGGTTCAAAAATTAGTAGAGGAAGAACCTAGTACTTATCCAAATACTGAGTCTATTGTTGCTGAGAATTTGACTGTGAACTCAGAAACACTGATAGCTAGAGAGAAGAAGTTGATTCCTCAAAGTGAGGAATTGGTCTCTGATGTAAACAATCGAGCCATCGCTGGTGCTGGTAATCCTGATGAGGATCCAATCACTGCTGATAAGCCTATTGCTATGGTTGCTGATGATATTAGCAGCAGTAAGGTGTATCGTGTGGCGAGTTCAACTCATCCCGAGGAAATGCTCGGAAACAAAGAAACCCTGATCAATCATGACGAAGCGCCTTTTTTAGTACCTGGATTACCTCCATTATCAACGTATCACACTGAACCAGAAATTAAAGACGAAGGGGAAAGAAGTAACACCTTTGAAGTCGAGAATCAAACTTTGGCAGAGGTAACTACTTCATGAGTATTGTTATTACCAGCTCCTTATTTTATTACTGATATAAATTCATAGTTGCTGTATGGTTTATTACTATTATTATCTGTTTATTGAGTGTGATATGGCATTCAGCAAAAAATCAATGAAACTACTCCTCGAGTAGAAACAATCGTGGCATTCAGCAAAGAGGAGCAGCTTGACGATGAACTCGAACTCGGGCCATTATTCCATAACAAAAAGCAGAATGAATCAGAGTCTCTGGAAGATAATAGTGTGGTGCAAAATGATATTCAATGGGGTCGTAAGACGATACGGAAGCTGTTAACTAATTTCGGATTTCTGTAGTTTAGGATCCTACATTTTTAAGCGGCACGACGAACATGACAGGAGGGACTGAAATGATCATCATGATGTACAAAACTTGGCAACTCAATCCTGATTAGCTTGATGTGAATTTTTGTTTGAGTGATTCAGTTTTTGTATCCTCTTATATATGGCTTGTACATACAAAGATGTCATTTTCTTGTGTTGTTAAGTAGAGATGTTGAATAAATATAGTGACAGTGGATCTGATTATCTACTTGCTCGCAGAATTTACCCCTTGAATGGTCAATACTTTCATCACAAAACATTAATTTGGTTCGGTTTGAATTCAATTCGTATAAAAAAAGTTAATTTTCAGTTTGGTTTTAAAATTAACAAAAAAATCAGTTTACTTTTACTGTAAATAAGGTTAAAATAAAAATATTAAACAAATCCACAAATTTAATTTGGTTTGAATTGAATGTGCACTGAAAACAGTTGATGCAACCTTGAGTGAAAGAGAGACAGCTTTTGCAATTTTATTTGTAAAATGTCATATGTCAATCTATATCTATACTATATATAAAAGCACGGATGGGGGGACAGGCAAATTTACTGAATAATCCTTTTCAGTTCATTACTAAATAAAGGTTTTATAGTCATTAACTAATTAGTTATTTAATTAATCACTACTGTAATTAAAATCCTAATTAGAATAGGTAGCTAAATTATCTCCAATTTAGTTTTTAGTATGTAAAAAATAACTAAATTCTTTCCAAATTAGTAGGAATGCCATCTTTTAGTTTGATTTAACTATAAAATTAAAATACTGTATTTGGTCAACATATTATTATTTAAATTTCTATCTTATTATTTTTAAAGATATTATTAATAAAATTAAGTTAATTATTTAATTATGTTCATTATAAAACCAAAAGAAAGATAAATTCTGTATGAAAAAAAATTAATGACTAAATATATTATATTTATTTTTACAAAAATTCTTAATTAATTTAATATTAATTATAAATAAAAAATTGATATAATTATAATAAATTTACTAATATGTACATTGAAGAGTTACGTTACGAGCCACGTGCATAGCACGTAATGCAAAACTAGTTAGAGTAAAATTGCTAACAATCTTTAAAGAGCAAATTACTCTAATACTCCTCACATTTGCCATATTCACAGTTTGTTACCCTTTATTTGAAAATTAAATGATTTGATATCTCAGTTTTGATTCCGTCAACAATTATGGGCTTCTGTTAGTTTCATTAATAATTTGATATCCACTTTCAAACAATTTGGTATCTCGCTTTCAATAATGTTAACAATTTGATACCCCATTTTCAAACGATTTGATACCTCACATTTTATTCCGTTAACGATTTGGTATCTATATATAACAGAAGGTTGTAAGTGTTTGCAAAATCAAAACTGAGATACCAAATCGTTTGATTTTCAAATAAGGGGTACCAAACTGTGATTTATGACAAATGTGGGGGGCCTTAAAGTAATTTGCTCATCTTTAAAAGATTTAATCATTGAATTTTTTTGTTTTTTTGTTTAGGACTCAAATTTCCAAACTCATCAATTTACCTCATTTTATAATTTTCAGTTCTAATTATAGCCATTTATTTAAGTTGAAGTAAAAAAAATTCTAAATTTGTTAGTTATATTCGTTTTTATGTTAAAAAAAGCAAAAATCATAACAATATGCATATTTGATCTTTTTTTTCCTCTAATTCGAACACATGACTTAAAATTGAAAAATAGACTAAAAACTGACGATTTTAAAATTTTGGACTATAAATGAAAAATTCAAAAATATGAATTATTTTTGGATAATTAAACCTTTAAAAATATATTAATAATAAATTTTTGAAAGCATAAAAATGCTTAGACTTTTTAATTTTGTATCATTTGGCAGAGAAGACAAGATCATTAAGCAGTGATGGGAAGCACATGCCCATAGTTTAGGTGATTTAATGTTTGGTTTAATTACCGGATGGCACCTACAGAGTATCGGAAATCGTAAAACTTCAGGTTTTGGCAAATTCAAGACCAACCACAACTGCGTACGTTAAAGGCACAAATATTTTATTTTTATTTGAATAGCGTCCCAATATAATTGTCCACTTTACTTTTATCACACAATTTAAATAATAATAATTATTATTTAGTTTATAAAAAAAATTATTTTTTTTATCATACCCCTATTTAATATAGGGTGCATTTTCAATTTATTTTCAATTTATACATTAGTGGATTTTAAATAAGATAATCTAGAAAAATTGAGTGTAAAAATTAATCACTTTTTAAAAGTGGACAAGAGTTTTAGAACAAAAAAATTTCTGAAAATGGACAATTATATTGAGACGGAGAGAGTAGTAAATTTTTTTTTTTTAATTAAAATAGTATTTTTATTCTGTTTAAAAAGGAATAAAAAGAATTTTGCGCCAAAATAACAATATTTTATTTTATTATATATATCTATTCCTATTATTTAATGTAATCTCACCTCATAATAAAATAAATGTATCGTAAATGAATTGCATTCAATGCATATTAAAATAATTAAAGAGATACAAATAGAAAAAATCAACATAAAATAACATAGAAAGACGATATAACCTTTTTAGATGGACATATAAATATGGGATATGACCTTTCTTAAATGAGATGTAGATAGTTTATTTTTATTCTTTTATTTAAAGATTTATACTTTAGTTATTTTTTCAATTTTTAAATATATGTATTTTTAGAATATTAAAAATATTACATATTATATGACTTTTTGAAGTATTTAAGACATGATATTATTTTTTTACCCAAAATAACTTTATTTAATTCTATCTATTTATTTATGATAGAATTAATTTTTTATATATAATTAGGGACGGAAAGCGCTTGTGTGAAGATTTAAAAATACGACCTAACAGTTTACTACATAACGCTTATACCATTTGATTTATAGCTCATTGGTATTGATATGATTGATTTATGAAGACTTTTAAAAATCTTCATGATAGAATTAATTTATGAAGACTCAAATATTTAAGACTTTTTACTTTTCTTTTACTTTTACTCATTTTTTCAATAAATCAAATTAAAGTTATTTTGGTATATACATAATAAATATATAATTAACAATATTTAACAAGGATATCTAATCATTTTGATTTGTATTAATTAATATGTGGTCTTACTCCAAAACCACATATAATTAAAAATGGAGGGAGTACATTTTTCTTTTTATTTTCTCTCTTAATAAAAATAAATCATCCCACTACAAACCATTATCTTTTACTTTGCAATTTAAATATAACACTTTTGATTTAGTTTCGATTAATTCTAGTAAAAAGAAAATAACTGGTGATGATTATAATAATTTTTTTAGCTTCACATCTGAAAACATTGTTCCAAAACCGATTTCTTCAATTTTTACTTTTACAAAATCTCTTTAAAAAATATTATCTTCTAACTCGAGATTTGAAAGAAAGATCGATCAAACTAATTTTTATACAAATTTGTGATAATTGTTTCAACTTAATTAATCATAAATAATTATTTTTTCGAAATCTAGAATTAAATAGAGAACATTTTTCTGCATATGAAAAAAATGAATGACTCCCCTCAAATTTAAATTCCCTCCATTTCCCTCAACTCAAGTCCATTTACATGGATGACATATAAGTAAAATGATAAGAAGATTATTACATTAAATATTATTTTACTTATATGTCATCCATTTAAGTGGACTTGAAAAAAATAGAAAAAAATTTGAACTTGAGGGGATCCACTTTCAAAAAGGCTAAATAGTTTTGAAAAGCCTCCGCCTTTTAACCCCTTTTTATTTGCATCTAGACGTTGTAAAATCGCCGATTGCACCAAAGTCCATACATTTCGTTTTCAATTACACCTTAACCTAAAACATTTGACACCGTGGAAGAAAAGGTCTCCAACTTTTTTACTTCAAGAGAAGAAATATATAAATTCTATGGAAACTAAGATTAAAATAGATAGCTTGTTTAAAATACATTTCGAAGATTCGTTTTCATGTTTTTCATATTTTCAAGGAGAGAAATGTGATCTCCGATGACCTGGCTTGTCATGGTGTTTCAATCAGTGGCATCACCTGGTGGAAATATTTGTCAGAATTTTGCAAGAAATCTTTTTATGCAGATTATTCTAAGCAAGAAAGATTCAAAATTTATTGACGTTATATTTCTTTGCTTTTGGAAGAATTATTCAGCTCTTCTCCTTCTCAATTTTCAAGTTTTTGAGTTGGGTAATTTTCAAATCTCTTTGGTTGGAGTTTCTTGTGTGCTGTGATCCAAGTTATTGTTGGTCTTCTTCTTCATCTTGTTGCTAAGCTATGAGTCTGCTAAGTTATAATTATGCTGCTTCTATAGCCATTCTATGCAAAATGAAGTTGGGATTAGTTTGCTCGTTTCATATTTGTTTTAGCTCTATTTTTAGTTTTTAATTGGATCTTAAGTTTAACTAGTTGTAGTTTTGCTGCAAGTGTTAAACATACTGTTCTTTGCTTTATCACTTTGGTGACACAATTGGTGATTGTATCCGGATTATGTATTTTTTATTTTTCTATTTATTGATTGGTAGAGAAAAAAAATTATACATATGCTAAGAGGATATCAATTTAGTTGAAATCTTTGGGTGCGTTTTTGATTTCTCGTCTCCAAATTTTATAAACACCTGAAGTTGTTGGTAATTTCATTCGCTACCTTGTTTTGCAATTTATTTTGAAAAATACATTCTTCACATCTTGTTCTCTACTTCATCTCTTCTTTTTAAAATTAATTTATTTTCTTTATGAGAAACTCTAGCCGCCATTTGCTTTCTCCATCCACTTCCATTTTCTTTTTCAAATCATTTAACTCCACCATTTTCTTTTCTCCATCTACGTCGATTTCTTTTTTTGAATCATTCAACTCCAATAGAAATAAAATTTTATCGGCGTCGTCTTTCTTCCGGTGGTGTTGTATTCAAAAATTGGCGGCATCCAGCGATTTTTCACGAGCATGTTTCTTTTGCTCCGTCGTTTATGTGACTATTTAGATTTTTCAATAAGATTCATAATCTATGTTATTTGTAATCTGATTTTTTTGTACACATATTATTTTAGATCTCATAATATATATAACTGCTAACAATTTTTCTTTATCCATTTTGTCTTCAGTGCTGTCCTTTTCTCTTATAGATTTTTTTTAAAAAAATTACATCTTGTTTAACTGTTTGTTTTGATACTACTCGTGTATTTACACTAAAAACTATAAATGCACTATAGAAACACCATACATACACCATAAATACACTTATAAGTACACTATAAAATACCAAATAGAAAAGGTAAAAAAAACACTATAAAAACACCAGAGATTAGATGCCGACGAGAATGATAAATCACCAAAGGAGATGAAGGAGATCAGATGCTGACGAGAATGTAAAAAGAGTATTTTTGAAATTAAAAATGAAAAAAGGTCATTTTGGAAAATAAAAAGTTATGAGAAATAAATGTGTAAAGAAAGCTGGATACGATGATAAATAAAGTCTAAAACATGATACTCTGAGAGATTAACTCCTTTTTAGAGTATTTGGAGTTTGTGGGGTGAAATAATTATATTTTAATATTATTTAGGCTCATTTTTTATTAAGTCAATAAATTAATTTGAATAATTATAGTTTTGAACAATGTTTTTAAAATTGGATCGGCGATTGAACCGGCCTCAAAAAAGATAATAATTTCATTTGGATTTTTAAATTTTAATAATTATTACCTATTAAATTAAAAAAATTAAAGAATATAATAGTATTTTTTAAATAAAAACTACTCCCACCGTCCCAAATTGATAGGCAATTTAGGACAAATACGGGTATTAAAAAATTTAGGTTTTCTATATAAAATGAGTTAATACATAAAAAAAATGTCATACTTGTCCTCAATTAATATAGTGGCAATTTTTGTCTTTTAGTGAATTTTGTTGTCTTTTCAAAGTATTTCTTATAATTAATGAGGGTATATTTGACAATTACTTGTTAAGATAAATATCTATTGTCTATAATTTGGGACAAAAAAAGGTTGAAATAATGCCTATCAATTTGGAATGGAGGGAGTATAATTTATGATTTGAACATCCTTATATAAGCATTAAAGTTAAAAGAGTGCAATTCGACACTAATGAACTTGTTAATTTAGGTTAAGCTTTTAAAATTTTAAAAAGTGGTGTTTTTTATTCTAAATTTTAAAATTTCATTTTTTGGCAACAGTTTACTTATAAATATTTAATAATTTTACTATAGTTTTTTTATTTTTGTTTATTTTATCTATGTTACCGTTGGGTGAAAAAGGTTTCATCTAACAGTGAAAAATGGATAAAATAACTTTTAATTTATTAAAATTAATAAAGTAACTATAGAAGATATATTGACAAGTTGACATAATTTTTTTATCTTGGCAGGAGTTTGGCTTTTTTAATTATGGCTGAAACATTGAAATTTCAAACATTGATAGAGGAGCTGTTATTTCCGGACTATCATCATTTCATGATATCGGAAGTTCTTCTTTTAATGATGATAGAATTATTTGGGTGATAGTTTTTCTTAATATGTTATTACTATAATTAGATGGTCCATTCGGTGGCCAAAATTTTTTTATTGATGACTGTATTTGCAGCTCTCATCATTTGATTTTGGAATGCTGACTTGATAGTGTCGAAAAGTCATTTCACTTTTTATATTTTATTTAATAAAATTTAATCTTTGACAAAAAAAAGAACGCAAAGCTTGCTGCAAAAGTTATATCGATCGGAATGTTCCAAACACGAGAAATTTTTCGGTAGATTTAGTTCTCATTAAAATGATGACATCATTATAATATCTGAATAGTTTTTTTATCGAAAGTAAAACTGTAACACAAAGTTTTAAATGGGTGTACACGTTGGAGATTCCTTTGTATTAATTGATTTACTTTATTTCACCCTGACGACTTGATTCTAAATTCTGATTCAACACTCCAACTAATATGTCACCATTTTCTTTATTTTATATATATTACTGCTAGTTTCGCGTTACGTGCTACGCACGTGGTTGGTGATGTCACTCGTTAATTTATTACTAACTAACTTTATTTTAATTATATCAATATTTTCTATTTAATAATAATTAAGTTAGAATTTTTGTTAGAAAGTAGTAGAATACTCCAATTTATTAAGTTATTAATCTTAAAATTAATTGACGTCGATAACATTTATTAATTATAAACAGTAGTAATTAATTAACTAATTTTATTTTTTATATACATATTAACTAATTTTATTTTTTATATACATGATTATAGTTGATCTTATTTAACATTCTAACTGAAGTCTAACTCTCATACTGATCAAATAATTAATTTAATTTTATAATTAGTTAATTAGTGACTTTAATTTTTTTTAATTAAGTGATCTATATTAGTAAAAGAATAGAGTATTCTCTTATTAGTAATTTAGTAGTAGTTTATATTAGTTAGTACTCTATATTAATTATTTTGATAATAAAGTTTTAGAGTAGAAAGGATATTAGTGTAAATTTGCTTGTATCTTAACATTTTTAAGTTTTATTTCTTGTTAAGAGTGTGCAAGGCTTAATATCATTTTACTCATACGTGTAGCGATATGGACTATCAAACAAAAACTTGCTCCGTTAACTAACAGAAAGGGAGACTGTGACACATTCTCTATTTTCGTCAGCTTAAGGGTGTTAAAATTAGATTTTGTTAAGTACAGGGATCCAAATCAGAACGTGAAATTTTTTAAAATAAGAACCTCTCGAACAAAAACAGTAAAGTGCAAGAGCTTCTTTATGAGTTTTGCCAAATTTAAATATTAAATATAAGGCGGCTATAGCCAAGACTAACAAAAACAAACGTCAAAAATCAAGGCGGCTGAAGCCAAAATAGAAAGGCAGAAATTAGGTATATGTGGATCCATTTTACTATGATGCAATCTATTAAAGTAGAAAATAAAACATCTATCAGTCCAGTAAGGTGAGCCAACACAGCACTGGAAAGCAATATATTTCCATCTCAATATGATATAATTAGTTTGATGTCTGCGATAAAATTAAATATTTTTAGTTTAAAAAATCCAATTTATGTATAATTTGTTTTCTTAAAGCCTTTCTTTACATAAATATTTTTGTGGAGCCTTATTCATGAATTAATTTTTGAAAAAATTTATTCAAAATGTCCAAAAATAATTCATATTTTCAAACTGTTATCTTTTTTAAAATAGTTTACATCAATACTTTTTTATTATAATTTTACATTTTTTTAGTAGTTTACATTCACCATCCTTTTCTTTCTACACTTACAAGTGTTCTATATTTTAAAAGCCTAATGTGTATTTTTGGTTAAAATAAAAGATGGCTATAAATATGTTTGAAAATAATGTAAACTTGTAAATAAAATAGAAAAAACGTATATTCCATTGAATTTCCTCATAAAATAATTAAATGACACCAATCTTAAATTTGGAGTCATTTCCATTATTCCTTTTCTTTTTCCAAGTTTTTAAAAAGCTATGAGAAGAACAGTTTGTGAATTCTACATTTTATAAAAAATGAATGATTCTTGTCTGAATTCCAAGTGGGTATTCTTAATTCTTGTTTCATGGATATTTTATGCAGCAGCTAATCTTGGAAATGTAACCGATAAGTTAGCGTTACTAGACTTCAAGAATCGGATAACACAGGATCCTCTGCGAATCATGAGTTCTTGGAACGAATCAGTTCATGTCTGCAAATGGGTTGGTGTTTCTTGCTCTATATATAATAATAATAATAAAAGAGTAACAGTCTTGAATCTTGAATCTCAGAGATTAGTTGGTTCTATACCACCTTCTATAGGTAACCTCACTTTTCTTACAAGAATCAACCTGAAGAACAACACCTTTTCTGGCCAACTTCCGCAAGAGTTGGGTCGTTTATTACGGTTGAAGCATTTAAATTTAACATATAACTCGTTTGGTGGGAAAATTCCAGCAAATCTCAGTTACTGTAGGGAACTGACCATAATTGAAGCATCTGGCAACAAACTAGTTGGGGAAATTCCTGAACAGCTTAGTTCTTTGTCTAAGTTGGTTATGATTGGCTTTGGAATTAACAATCTTACAGGAAATATCCCAGCTTGGATCGGCAATTTCTCCAATCTGTTAAGCATTTCGTTCGCGTTGAATAATTTTGTCGGAAACATACCTGATGAGTTTGGCAAGCTCAAGAAATTGAGGTTTTTCACAATCTATGGGAACTATATTTCTGGTATAATCCCTCTTTCAATCTATAATCTCTCTTCAATTTACTATTTTTCTGTCACTCAAAACCAGCTTCATGGCCAACTACCCTCAGATGTTGGCCTGAGGTTTCCTAGCCTGAGAACATTTATAGGTGGTATTAACAATTTTACCGGTTCCATTCCTGAATCTTTGTCAAATGCTTCTCAGCTTCAGCTTCTTGATTTTTCTCAAAATAGCCTTACGGGAACAATTCCGAAAGGCATAGGTAAATTAAAAAGCTTAGTTAGACTCAATTTTGAAAAGAATAACTTGGGCTACAGAAATTCTGACGACTTGAATTTTTTTCAATCACTAGCTAATTGTACTAGTTTACAGTTTCTGGGTTTGGCTAATAATCATTTTGGAGGAGAATTGCCTGACTCCATCGGTAACCTTTCTACTCAGTTACAGCTTTTAACTATTGGAGACAACTCGATTCATGGAAGCATTCCTACTGCGATTCAGAACCTAGTTAACTTAGTTGCGCTAGGATTCGAAGGTAACCGCCTTAGCGGAAATGTTCCTGCTGTTATCGGAAAGCTGCAGAGTCTAGAGGCTCTGCATTTGAACCGTAACAGATTCTCAGGCTTAATTCCTTCCTCTTTAGGCAACTTGACAAGATTGACTAGACTTTTTATGGAGGGAAATAGGTTTGAAGGAACTATACCTTCAAGTCTAGGAGACCTGCATAACCTTCAAAATCTTTTCCTTTCTGATAACAATCTTAGTGGAAGCATACCTAGAGAACTCACTTCCCTTACTTCCTTGTCGATTGCTATGGTCTTGTCTCGTAATTCCTTGACTGGTTCTATACCACTGGAAGTAGGTAAACTAAAGAATCTTATGGTGTTAGATTTTTCGGAAAATAAATTATCTTATGAAATTCCGAGCTCTCTTGGCAGTTGTATCAGTTTGGAATTCCTGTACTTAGAAAGTAATGGACTTGGAGGATCAATTCCTGAATCTTTGAAAGACTTAAGAGGTATATTAGAATTGGATCTTTCGGGTAATAACTTGTCTGGAAAGATTCCTGAGTTTTTAGGTCAATTCTCATCTCTGACTCTGAGGAATTTGAATCTCTCGTATAACGATTTTGATGGTGAGCTTTCTGGAGAAGGTATCTTCGGTAATACAACTGTAATTTCTGTAGTCGGAAACGAAAAACTCTGTGGTGGTATCGCAGAGCTACACCTGCCGAAATGCTTACAGAAAAAACAAGGTAAATCTGTGAATCTGAAAACAATAATCTCCGTAGCTATTTCAGGTGTAATTCTCGTTGTTGCGTTATCTTGTGTTTCCATTTTCTGCATTTCAAGAAAGAAAATTTCTGCTACACCCAATTCTGATAAATCACAATGCATTATCTCTTACTCGGAAATCTTAAATTCAACTAATGGTTTCTCGACGGAGAATTTGATTGGTTCGGGGAGTTTTGGTTCGGTATACAAAGGAGTTCTTTCTGGAAATGGAGAAATTGTTGCTATTAAGGTATTGGATCTTGAACAACAAGGAGCTTCAAAGAGCTTTTTTGATGAATGCAATGCACTAAAAAGCATACGGCACCGTAATCTCCTCAGGATCATCACCACCTGTTTAAGCATTGATCACCAAGGAAATGATTTCAAAGCTCTGGTTTTTGAGTTCATGTCAAATGGAAATCTAGATGAGCGACTTCATAATAAAACAGATGAACAAGATCCGACTAAGAGGTTAACTTTGATCAAGCGATTGGATATAGCCATTGATATTGCTTCTGCTTTGGATTATCTTCACAAGTATTGTGAACCCGCAATAGTTCACTGTGATTTAAAGCCAAGCAACGTGCTACTTGATGAAGATATGACGGCTCATGTTGGTGATTTTGGATTGGCTAGGTTCCTCCTTGATTCGTCAGAAACTCAACTCCACAAAACCGAAGCATTGTCGATTACTTTGAAGGGTTCGATTGGCTACGTTCCTCCAGGTACTTGTTCGTTCCTACAATTTCCTTCTTTAACATATAATTTAGGCTTATGATTTGTATCATACGACATTGTTTAATTTACCATGTGCAGAGTACGGAATGGGCGGTCAAGTTTCTGCTGCTGGAGATGTTTACAGTTACGGGATACTGTTGCTGGAGATGTTTACAGGAAAAAGGCCCACTGATGATATGTTCAAAGATGATCTAAGCATTCACAAGTTTGTTGCAGCCATGGCTGTGCCTGAGCTCGTTCTGGATGTTATTGATCCATCAATGCTAATCGAAGAAGAAAATGTGAATGCCCGGATCAATACGAGTGAACTAAGGAGTTGCCTGGTTTCGGTAATGAGTATTGGGCTTTCATGTTCTTCGCAATCGCCTGCAGAGCGAATATCGATGAGCATTGTTGTCAGCAAATTGCAGGAGACAAGAGATTCATTTCTCAAATCAAAGAACAAAAATAAAAGAAGAATCAGAGTTAGAAACTCCATGGGATGCGACAATGCAGGGCCAAGTTACACATAATGGTACTCATGTTGGGTTTAAGAGTGTGCAATAATATTTGTATCTTAGCATTATTAAGGTTTATTTTACTTGTTAAGTTAATAAGTCTATTTGGGTGATTATGGGTTTGGGCATTAGAGTGGTTCTCTGATGTAGGACATCCTCTACCTGATTTGGTTCCATCAAAACTCTAAAGAGAGTTATCCAAATAAGTAGCATATATTTTTGTTTAGCTTTTAGAATTTGTTTCCTTTTCCTTTTACGTATTTGATTAGGATTTTAAGTCTTATTTATTTTAGGCTATTTAAAGCCAAGTTCATCTTTGTATTTTCATTTATTGGAGAAATACAAAATTATTATTGAAAACTCAACTTCTCATCTTAATATTCTCTTCTCATCTCTGTGAAATTCTTTTTCATTGTTGATACGACATCAAGTGGTATCAAAGCTGAAAATTTTAGATTTTTATCTAGAATTCGTTCTTTCAACTACGCTTCCGCAAACAAACAAGCAAACAAAATAAATAATGGATGGAATTACTATGGAGTTAATCGATGCCAAAATAAAAAAATTATCAGAAGAATTGACAGAGAAGTTCAACAAAAAGCATGAAAAGTCTCAAGAAGATATGCAGGATATCAAAACTAGTTTAACCCAAATCTTGACACATCTTAAGATTGATGGCACAACATCATACCAACAACATGAAGGCAAAGGTACCAATACAGATGAGAATAAAGAAGAGTCTTCAGCGACTAGAATTGATCTAAATAGAACTTCCTTTGTTCATAATGTTGCTATTCCTGATGCAGTTTTAAAAGAATTAGATAGAAAAAGGCAACATGAAAGTTATCTCAGCTTTCCGCAAAAAAAGACATCGGTTTTTCAAATCGACAGCGATGATGATGATGCAATTGAGAATGAACAAGAAAAGCGATGGATTGAAGATAAACGTCTCAAATCGGGACAAAGTCCTTATGCCGCTTTACCAGAGTATAAACTGAAAGCTGACATTCCAAACTTCAGTGGGAGTTTCAAAATTGAAGAATTATTGGATTGGTTTTATGAGGTCGAAGCTTTCTTCAGATTTATGGAAATTCCGGATCATTCAAAAGTAAAGCTTGTCGCTTACAAACTCAAAGGAGGAGCTGCGGCATGGTGGGAAAAATTGTGCGAGGACCGTATTAAATATGAAAAACCACCAATTCGTACTTGGGAGAGAATGAGAAAGTTGGTTAAAGAAAAATTTTTGCCCAGAGACTATAAACAACAACTTTTTGCAAAACTTCAAGGTTGTCAACAAGGTGCAATGTCAGTTGAAGAGTATGTTTCTGAGTTCTATAATTTAGTTGCTCGTAATCAACTTAATGAATCAGAGGAACAATTGGTTTCAAGGTTCACAGAAGGTTTGAACAGATTGATTCAATATGGAATGAGTAGTTCAGCCTATACTATGGTGGAGGTTATACAACAAGCTCTCACAGTTGAACGACGTGTTACCCGCTCTTCTAGAGCGCCGCCTTTTAGGCAATCTAACCGTTTTCAAAACAATTTTCGCACTCCAACTTCTTCATATAACAATCCCTATCAGTACAATTCGCCTCCCGCCTTCCCACCATACTCCAACTTAACTAATTTCACCAATTCTCCACCCCCACAACATAATTCTCCTATTTTGTCAACTCCTACGGAAATTAAATCAGCTCAACCTCAACACTTTCCGCATCATCACCAAACTACCAATGCCTCTAATCGTTTTCCAAATAAGAATGTTTCCCCTTTTCCGCCTCAAAATAAACCCCCAAATCCATATGTCAAACCAAGAGGAGAAAAATGTCATAAATGCCAACAAATTGGTCATACATCTAGTGAATGTCGCAAGTTCAATGGTCTTATTACCGATGATCCTCCAATTTCTGATGAGCAACCTCAAGAAGAAGACGGTGTGAATGACGAATCAGATGACATTTATGAAGCATATGGTGAACACTTTATGGGTATGATACGTCCTTTACTGCTTACTCAACCTTGTTTTTCTCAACGACATAATATTTTCAATTCTAAATGTTTGATTGGAGGAAAGGTGTGTAATATGATTATGGATAGTGGGAGTGTGGATAATTACATTGCTTCTAATGTGGTGGAAAAGTTAGAATTACCGACCACAATTCATCCGAATCCGTATAAAGTTGGTTGGATTAATAGTTCTTCCTCTCAAGAAATCACTCATCAATGTCTTGTAACGTTCTCTTTTCCAAACTTTGAAGATACAGTCCTTTGTGATGTAATTAATATGACTGCTACACAACTGCTTCTTGGTCGCCCTTGGCAATATGATGCGCGTGCAGTTCATAACTGTTTTGAGAATACTTATACATTCTACAGAGATGGTAAAAAAAAAGTTTTGCATCCTTCTAAATCTGATACAGTCCTTAAAAATCATTCTGATAATAACACAAGTGCCTTAGTAGCTACTATTGCTCGTTCTTTGCATAAAAATCATACTTTGAACTCTCATGAAGAAATCAAACCGATGGTGGCAGTTCCGGAAAAGGTACGAACTTTATTAGATAAATTTGGAACTTTGTTTCCAGATGAATTACCTTCTACTTTGCCTCCTTTGCGTGATCTTCAACATAATATTGATCTTATACCCGGTGCTTCTCTTCCCAACCAAGCACATTATCGGTTAAGTCCCACTGAACATGAAATTTTGCAAGGACAAGTGAATGATTTATTAGAGAAAGGTCTGATCAGAAAAAGCAAAAGCCCTTGTGCTAGTCCAGCTTTTTTAGTCGAAAAGAAGGATGGAGGATGGAGAATGTGCATTGACTGCCGAGCTTTGAATAGAATCACTATTTTTTTAGATTTCCTATCCCAAGGATTGACGATATGATTGATTTGCTTGCTGGTTCAATGATTTTCACAAAACTTGATCTTCGCAGTGGTTATCACCAAATTCGACTTAAGGAAGGAGATGAATGGAAGACAGCATTCAAGACTCGAGAAGGATTATATGAATGGCTAGTAATGCCGTTTGGTTTGTCCAATGCTCCGAGCACATTTATGCGACTCATGAACCAGGTTTTACAACCTTTTCTTAGTCAGTTCGTTATTGTTTATTTTGACGACATTTTGATATTTAGTCGCAGTGAAGAAGAACATCTCATACATCTTTCGAAAGTGTTTGAAGTGCTTGCTACAAATGCTCTTTATGTGAATTTAAAGAAGTGTACCTTTCTATCCAACAATGTTCTCTTTTTGGGTTATATCGTTTCAGATAAAGGCATTCAAGTAGATGATTCCAAGGTTAAAGCAATTTCAGAATGGCCTACTCCTACTAGCACTAGAGACGTAAGAAGCTTTCACGGATTGGCGTCTTTCTATAGACGTTTTGTTCGAAATTTTAGCACTGTTGCTGCTGGGCTTACGGATTGTTTGAAACAAGAGAAATTTATTTGGACTGAACATGCCGATCAAAGTTTTAATTCTCTTAAAACAAAGTTATGTACTGCTCCGGTTCTTGCTATGCCAAACTTTGAAAAACCATTTGAGATTGATTGTGATGCTTCAATTATTGGCATTGGTGCTGTTTTATCTCAAGATGGTCATCCAATTGCATACTATAGTGAAAAAAATTCAGATGCTAGAAAAAAGTGGTCTACTTATGAGTTGGAGCTGATTGCTCTTGTTCAGGCATTAAAACAATGGCATACTTACCTTGTTCATAGTCCGTTTGTCGTCAACACAGATAATCAAGCTTTAAAATATTTACATACTTCTGCTAAGGTGAATCGTATGCATGACCGTTGGCTGTCTACTATTTATAAATACACATTCTCTGTGAAACATAAGAGTGGGAAGATGAATCAAGTTGCCGATGCTCTCAGCAGACGAGCTCATTTACTTGTCACCATTCGGAATGAATGTTTGGCTTTTGATTTTGTCAAAGAGCTTTATAGTGACGATGATGATTTCAAGACAATGTGGGAGAAATGTTGTTCTCTTGCTCATGGTATAGATGACTTTCTTATTCAAGATGGTTTTCTTTTCAAAGGTAACAGACTTTGCATTCCTCAAGGTTCTTTACGTCTTCATCTTATTAGGGAATTACACGGAGGAGGATTGGGAGGACACTTTGGTCGTGATAAAACTATTGCTCTTGTGGAGGCAAGATATTATTGGCCTTCTTTGAAACGTGATGTTCAAAAATTTGTCCAAAAGTGTATGGTCTGTCAAAGGTCTAAAGGAACTATTCAAAATACAGGACTCTATTCTCCTCTCCCAATCCCAGATGCTCCTTGGGTTGATGTGAGCATGGATTTTGTTTTGGGTTTACCGCGTACACAAAAGGGTAATGATTCGGTCATGGTGGTGGTTGATAGATATTCCAAGATGGCTCATTTTGTGGCTTGTAAAAAAACAACTGATGCTTCCAACGTGGCTTATTTATTTTTCAAAGAGGTGGTTCGTTTACATGGTGTTCCAAAATCTATAACTTCTGATCGGGACACAAAATTCTTAAGTTACTTTTGGAAAACTCTTTGGATGCGCTTAGGGACGGCATTACAGTTTAGCACTACTTCTCATCCTCAAACTGACGGACAAACGGAAGTTGTCAATCGTTCTTTGGGAAATTTGATTCGAGCTAAGATTGGAGATAATGAAAAACAGTGGGATACTCTCCTTCCTCATATGGAGTTTGCTTTCAACACTTCAGTGAATCGCTCGACGGGAAAAACACCTTTTGAGATTGTTTATTCGAAAGTACCTGATCATGTTCTTGATCTAGTTGTCCTTCCAAAGTCTCGAGGTTCTAACTTGCAAGCAGATAATATGGTGGATAAAGCTTCTCAAATTCATCATGAAGTTAAGACTAAACTTGCTGACTCTAATGCTAAATATAAAGAAGATGCTGATAAATCTCGACGTTTCAAGGAATTTAAAGAAGGCCAACTGGTTATGATCTATCTTCGCAAAGAGCGTTTTCCAGCAGGTACATATAACAAGACAAAAATGAAGAAGTATGGTCCTTTCAAAGTGCTGAAAAAAGTTGGAGATAATGCTTATGTTATTGATCTTCCTTCCGATTGGAACATTTCCAACGTTTTCAATATCCAGGAAATATTCACTTTTCATGAGGACAATTCAATCATGTTATGTGCTAGCAACTCAGAGACGAGTTTTCTTCAAGAAAGGGGGGTTGATGTAGGACATCCTCTACCTGATTTGGTTCCATCAAAACTCTAAACAGAGTTATCCAAATAAGTAGCATATATTTTTGTTTAACTTTTAGAATTTGTTTCCTTTTCCTTTTACGTATTTGATTAGGATTTTAAGTCTTATTTATTTTAGGCTATTTAAAGCCAAGTTCATCTTTGTATTTTCATTTATTGGAGAAATACAAAATTTATTATTGAAAACTCAACTTCTCATCTTAATATTCTCTTCTCATCTCTGTGAAATTCTTTTTCATTGTTGATACGACATCATTCTCTAACTCTTTTATAATCTTTGTTTAATATTGGTGAACTATTTATTTCTTCGCTTATGAACGTAGGCAGTTGCCTAATCGTGCAAAGAATTTGTGTTATTTTTTATTGTTCTATTTTGTTGTGCTTATCGTTTCCTAATTAATTATTGCTGATCTATTTATATAAATCGAATAAAAACCGTAATATGAACTTAATTTTTTTAAAAAAATATAAATAAATCCCATGAAACTTTAACATGTAGAACTCAGAACACCTTAACCAATTCCTGCTGTTGCATTCTTGTCTTGTCGCTAGAGACCCATCAGCTCAACAGGGATTGTGCAATTCATATCGATCCTCCCATGCTGCTAGCCCGAGCTGCAAGGCCATGCGCAACCTGGTTTGCGAGACGAGGAACATGCTGCCAGCGAACTTCTTGCAAGAAAGTCTCAGTCTGCACTCTGCAAGGCCATGCACAACCTGGTTTGTTTACTGCTTTTCAATTAATCAATGTTCCATTCCGCTGCGTCTAATTTAACAACAAAGTCTCGGTCAACCAAGACTGCAAATTAGGCAGAGTCAAAGAACAAGGTGTCTGAAGCCAAAACAGAAAGCCCCAGAAATTAAGCATGTGGATCCATTAGACTTTAATGCAATGTCAAAAGATTATAAATCTATTAGTCCATTAAGGTGAGCTAACATACAGGCACCGGAAATAAATAATTAGTGCAATATAAATACATCCTTCCTTTGAATTGATCATTTTAGTTAGTTTCACTGTCATGTCATATCTCAATCTTAAATATGGTGCCATTACTCCAACTAATCTGTCACCATATTCATTATCCCATTTATTACTATGGGGCCGGTCTTTTGTCTACTTATGCATTATCAATTAATTTCATCAAGTTACTGAGTTTTTATTTCTTCTTTTCTAAAACACTATCAGAAAAACCGTTTGATAATTCTACATTTTCTAAACAAATGAATCCCCACTGGGTATTTTTGATTCTGGTATCATGTATATTTTCTGGCTCGGAGTCTGCTAATCTTGGAAATGTAACCGATAAGTTAGCGTTACTAGACTTCAAGAATCGGATAACACAAGATCCTCTGCGAATCATGAGTTCTTGGAATGAATCAGTTCATTTCTGCAAATGGGTTGGTGTTTCTTGCTCTATATCTAATAATAATAGAGTAACAATCTTGAATCTTGAATCTCAAAGATTGGCTGGCTCTATACCACCTTCTATAGGTAACCTCACTTTTCTTACAAAAATCAACCTTAAGAACAACACCTTTTCTGGCCAACTTCCACAAGAATTGGGCCGTTTATTACGGTTGGAGAATTTAAACTTGACATATAACTCATTTAGTGGGAAAATTCCGACGAATCTCAGTTACTGTAAGGAACTGACAGTAATTGAAGCATCTGGCAACAGACTAGTTGGGGAAATTCCTGAACAGCTTAGTTCATTGTCTAAGTTGGTTGTGTTTGGTTTTGGAAGCAACAATCTTACAGGAAGTATCCCAGCTTGGATCGGCAATTTCTCGAATCTGTTTGGCGTTTCATTCGCGTTGAATAACTTTGTCGGAAACATACCTGAAGAATTTGGCAAGCTCAAGAAATTGGGGTTTTTCCAAATTTATGGGAACTATATTTCTGGTATAATTCCTCCTTCAATCTATAATCTCTCTGCCATGTACTATTTTTCTGTCGCTCAAAACCGGCTTCACGGGCAGTTACCCTCTGACGTTGGCCTGAGGTTTCCTAGCCTGAGAATATTTGCAGGTGGTGTTAACAATTTTACAGGGTCTATTCCTGAATCTTTGTGGAATGCTTCTCAGCTTCAGGTTCTTGATTTTGCTCAAAATAGTCTTACGGGAACAGTTCCGAAAGGGATTGGTAGATTAAAAAGCTTAGTTAGATTCAATTTTGATGAGAATTACTTGGGATATAGAAAAATTGATGACTTGAACTTTTTTGCATCTTTAACTAATTGTACTAATTTACAAGTTCTGGGTTTGTCACAAAATCAATTTGGAGGCGAATTGCCCGACTTCATCGGTAACCTTTCGATTCAGTTACAGATTTTAACTATCGGACAGAATTGGCTTCACGGAAGCATTCCTACTGCAATTCAGAATCTGGTTAGCTTATCCCTGTTAGGATTAGAAGGTAACCGCCTTAGCGGAAATGTTCCTGCTGTCATCGGAAAGCTGCAGAATCTCGAGGGTATGCATTTGAACTATAACAGATTCTCTGGCTTAATTCCGCCCTCTATAGGAAACTTGACAAGATTGACTAGACTTTTTATGGAAGGAAATAGATTTGAAGGAACTATACCTTCAAATCTCGGAGATTTGCATAATCTTCAAAACCTGAACCTCTCGAGTAATTTTCTCAACGGAAGCATACCCAAAGAGCTCACTGCCCTTACTTCCTTGTCGATTTCTTTGGTCCTGTCTCATAATTCCTTGACGGGTTCTATACCATTTGAAGTAGGAAAACTAAAGAACATTATGGAGTTAGATTTTTCGGATAATAAACTATCCGGTGAAATTCCGAGCTCTCTTGGAAGTTGTATCAGTTTGCAACTCCTTAAGTTAGAAGGTAATGAACTTGGGGGATCAATTCCTGAATCTTTGAAAGACTTAAAAGGTATAATAGAATTGGATCTCTCGCGTAATAACTTGTCTGGCAAGATTCCTGAGTTTCTAAGTCAGTTCTCGTCTCTGAGGCACTTGAATCTCTCGTACAACGATTTTGATGGAGAGCTGACAGGAGAAGGTATATTCGGTAATGCTACTGTGATTTCTGTAGTCGGAAATGAAAAACTCTGCGGTGGTATTGCAGAGCTACTTCTGCCGAAATGCTCAAAGAAAAACGAAGGAAAATCTCTCAATCTGAGAGTAATAATTCCTGCAGCAATTTCGGGTGTAATTCTGATTCTTGCATTAGCTTGTGTTTTCATTTTCTGCATTTCAAGAAAGTCAAGAAACAAACAATCTAAACCACCCAATTCTGATGAAATGTACCGCGGTATATCATACTCAGAGCTTGTAAAATCAACAGATGGTTTCTCGACGGAGAATTTGATTGGTTCAGGGAGTTTTGGTTCTGTATACAAAGGAACTCTCTCCGGGAACGGAGAAACTGTTGCGATTAAGGTTTTGAATCTGGAACAACAAGGAGCTTCAAAGAGCTTTTTAGATGAATGCAATGCATTAAAAAGCATACGGCACCGTAATCTCCTCAAGATCATCACCACATGTGCAAGTGTTGATCACCAAGGCAATGATTTTAAAGCTCTTGTTTTTGAGTTCATGTCAAATGGAAATCTGGACGAGTGGCTTCATCCTAAAACAGACGAACATAATCGGACTAAGACGTTAAGTTTGATTAAGAGATTGGATATAGCCATTGATATTGCTTCTGCTCTGGATTATCTTCATAACTATTGTGAAACCGCAATAGTTCACTGCGATTTAAAGCCAAGCAACGTACTACTTGATGAAGACATGACGGCTCATGTTGGTGATTTTGGTTTGGCAAAGTTTCTGCTTGAATCATCAATAACTCCATTCAAGAAAACCGAAGCAATGACGATTAATTTGAAGGGTTCGATTGGCTATGTTCCTCCAGGTACTTGTTTGTTCCTACATTTCCTTCTTTTATCAAGTGATTTGGTGTTAATGATTCAAAAAATTCATTTGTTTGCTATAAACAATTCTTTTATATGTCAATTACTATCTAATTTTAAAAGTTGTATTTCATATATTGTCATCCCTAATTAGGCCTATGATTTATTACATAATACGACATTGTTTAATTACCATGTGCAGAGTACGGAATGGGCGGTCAAGTTTCTATTCTTGGAGATGTTTACAGTTATGGGATTCTGTTGCTGGAGATGTTTACAGGGAAAAGGCCCACTGATGACATGTTCAAAGATGATCAAAGCATTCACAACTTTGTTGCAGTTATGGCTGTGCCTGAACTTGTTTTGGATGTTATTGATCCAACAATGCTAATCAAAGAAGAAGAAGGTGACGATGACGATGATGATACAGAAGAAAAAACAATAATCAAATACGAAAATATGAATGATGAGGTCAATGCAAGTGAAATAAAGAAATGTCTGGCTTCAGTCATGAGTATTGGAGTTTCGTGTTCTTCGAAATCGGCTTCAAAGCGAATGTCGATGAGCATTGTTGTCAACAAATTGCTGGAAACCAGAGATTCATTTCTCAAATCAAAGAACAAAAATAAAAGCAGTGTCAAATAAAGAAATACCATGGGTTTTGACAGCGCTGGTCCATGTTTTGGATAATGAGTTTGTATATTTTGATGTGCAATTATGTATATTTTCAATTGATTTCATGAATTTTCCAGTTCTCCAAATTATCAATACAACAGTTTGAAAATCCTGCATTTGAAACAAAATTGTTCGAATAATTATTCAACACAACGGTTATATCATGTCATTCATTTGTTCTGTTACTCATCTTCTTCATCATTTGCTTTGCGCCCTTCATCTTCTTCAACAATTTCATCACTAGGCTGAACAAAGTGCAGCTTTAACCGTCCGTCTTCTCGATGAGCATGTAAAAACTCCTGGCTCGGAACCCTTACTTGTTTAAGAACAAACCTGCCATCATGTCGATAAGACTGGAATGAAACAGATGGTTTTCCGCTCTTTCCTATAGACGAAATGGGAGGAGGAAACGCTCCTTCCCGCAACTTGGACCGCCGGATTTCTCCTCCTCGTTGATCGTCTGGCAACACTGAATGTCTTGTTGGCATGCTTACTTTGATCTCCTCATGATACTGTTGCCTATCTTCAACCATGTCATTTTTCAAATCCTCAACATCATCAAAGCTTTCGAAACCAAGTCCCTCCGTGCATAATTGCAAGCTCTCGTAGTTCCTTGGAGAAAAACTGTCGCTGGAACGGTGGCAGCTCGAGTATTGGTGATGATTCTTGGGTGAGCTTAAAAAAGAA
Organism: Mercurialis annua; assembly: GCF_937616625.2. Taxonomy (NCBI): domain Eukaryota; kingdom Viridiplantae; phylum Streptophyta; class Magnoliopsida; order Malpighiales; family Euphorbiaceae; genus Mercurialis; species Mercurialis annua. The sequence goes on along the minus strand of NC_065570.1, from coordinate 8,604,492 downwards.
TCTAGTGATTTGGTATTTTTGCTATAATCTAAACAATCATTCTTGCTCGGATTTGCAGTTAAATCGATTAAAGACGAAGACGAAGAAGGCTGAGAATTTTCTTTGAAATGAAGCTCACCAAATATTTCAGCAAAAGAAGATTGCTCAATAGGTTTTAAATTCAGAGTTTTGATTTGGTTCCAAGAAGAGAGAGAATCAAGAAGTGTTGTCGTCGGAGTTTCCGGCAACGGCTTGTCGAAAATATGCTGAAGGCTTCCACAGGCAGCCATAGCTGAGTTTAAAAGTAGTAACCAAGAAGAAAAAGATAGAGGTTCTGTTTATAGAAGGAGAAAAGGAAGGACTAAACTGAAAAAAAATCAACAGATTATGATGCTATTCAATAGGAAAGCTAGTTCATTGGGTGGCTTTTTATCCTTTTTTTCAAATCAAAAAGTTAATTTGTTTTTTTTGTATGTAAATTTCTTTATTCTGATTGTGGAGAGTGCAATAAGGATGGGTGGTTTTGGAGAGAGACTTGAATTTTCAATCTGGTGGCTATAAATATAGTCAGAGAAATATTATCTGGAGAGAGGCACCAGATTTAGTAAATTCCCATTAAACAACATCACATTGTTTTAGGGGTAAGCTTTCGTTTCAAACCGAATCAAATTGCAATCTTAGTTTCGATTTGATTCTTGAAAATAAAGAAATTATTTTCTAAACTGAGTCAATTCGGCTTATTTTTTTGTTCCGTTTGATATTTCTAATTCGATTTGTACTAAAAGTGAACTAAATTTTATCCACTCCAAAAACTGTATCGAACTAAATGAAACCGATTTTTTCTATAATTTGGAATCAAATCCGACCAATTTATTGGTTCGGTTTTGCACACCTCTATACCAAGGGAAAGCAGGTACTGGCATCTCTAAAACAATCAATCAGCTGATGTTAACATGACCTGTAAATTGTATTGGTGGCAGAACAGTTACTGGAATATTCTGTTTGGTACTATGGAAAATTATTGGATTCTAAAAGAATTATCTTACTGGAAAAATGATGGCAATTGAAAGAAACAGCCTCTTGCTGTGCTTACCAGAGAAACCAAAAGCCGTGTGATTCTTTTTTGCCACAATATTTCACTACCACTATCTCAACTAAATTCTCTATTTTCTGGTCCCAGTGCAGCAAATCAAAATTTGCCAAGTGTCATTTCTTATATATGATAGAAAATAAAATTTCATAAAGAAAACCAACCTGCAAGCTCTAGGTAAGTGCTAAATGGTTAGACAATTTAGGAAAGTATATTGTTAAATGAAATCCCATTTTATTGACATTGACATGGTTAATGAAACTAGCTATGGTTTTCAATTAATTCTGTTCTTGAACCTATACGGGTCGAGTTGCTAAGCGCCCGAGTCTTCTCGACAGGTGTTGTTAGCTGAACTTGTGCATGCTGCCCGCTTATCTTGCTGGGAACTCTTTCGGAGATTTGAACTACTATTGACCAACACTGCTTTTTCCCGGACTTTTCGAACACCGGTATTTAGATCGATGCTAATCAACTTGGTCAGGAGCTCCACAAGACTGATGTCCTTTGAGAAAGAACTTCTCAGCAAAAACCGAAGAACTTTCATCTTCTCTTTCAACATTGACATTTGCGTTGACTAGAGCTGGAAGTTTCTATAGCGGGTTCTTCAGCAATGAAGGCTTGTTCTGCTTTTTCATTGTCATTTTTAGTGTCGTCCATTCAGGACTGTGAAGGGTTCTAATGGTCATTCTCATCGAACGGTTCAAGCAGTGAAGTAGGAGTTGGATCTAAAACAAAATTTTCTCTCTCGGAGTGTCCTCGTGATAAGCATCTTAGGAAAATTCATCACTTGAACTGCGTACATAATTGCAATCAAAGGATCTACAATCTGCGACAGAAAATTAAGAACTTTCCATAAGCAAAAGACCACGTGCCGGTTCCCAAAAAAATATTTGCCGAGAAAAAATCATTAGGTTTCCCTTTCGGATGTTTCCTATGGATCTATTCTTTGTGTTTTACATATATGGTATCCAGAAGAGTTATTAGCGTCCATAACTCAAATGTTATATAACTAGAAGAACCATCCTAAATTGGAAAAATAAAAATTAATTCATACAAGGGTTTTCTTATCTGTGTAGTCTAACTACAGTTACCTGAGTCGTGTTTGGTGCAAAAACCGTGGCTACTTAAATGCTAGAGTAATCGTGAACAAGCACCGGTAACTGCCACCATGCAAGGTGCAATAAAAACAAATGTCAAGAATCAACATTCAAATCAAAGGTAATGCTGGAAAACTTAAGGATTTATAAAAATTACTTGCTGGGGCTATATCTATTCGATGTCGCCCACAGCTGCTACCCGTGACGTTGTGCCATCAAGCCCAGGTCTGGGCATCGCAAGTCCCCACCCAGGTCAGGTCATCGCAAGCCATCGAGCCCAGGTCTGGTGATCGTTAGCCACTGCCCAGGTCAGGTCATCGTGAGCCATCGAGCCCAGATAAGGTCATCGCAAGCGCAGGTCAGTTCATCATCGAGCCCAGGTCGGCAAGAAACTTGGGATGAAAATTAGTAAAGAAGCAGCTGTCGGAGAAGACTAAGCTGCTGGCATAGAAGTAGCTCAGCTGCATCTTTTTGCTTAACGTTTTATTGTCCTAACTTGTTAAGAAGAATGTGTGTCTATCTTTTTTAAATGCCATATCACTTAAAACTAAAGGTGTTAAAAGAAAACATGGACGAGAATCAAGATGAGTTTATGGCTTTAAAATCAAAGTTCAGAGAGGTCATAGACCGAAATAAATACTTAGGGGCAGTCTTAATAAAAGGGCCCAAAGTCATGGACCTTGGGTGATTATAAGCCGACAATTAACAGTAGAATTGCAGGCACTAAGACCACCAATGACCACCCCAATCCAACCACAAACCTTATTTTCCAGAAACGACATAAAAAAATGAAGCAAAAAAACACCCCTCAAGCAAATACCTCTCTCATTGCAGATAAAGAATAAGAGGGCATCCTCTATATGCCATTAGCAAGTGCAGAACTGAGGAGAAGATTAATGACAAGTAAAGATATAGCGAAACAAAACAACATTAGGTAAATGCATGAAAAATTCCTTTTTATTGCTAATTACTACCACAAGAAAAAGTTTGGTAGTAAAAACCAGCTGACATCTCTTCACAGTCGACCACGTTAACCTTAATCTTGGACCTGTTCGGTTTTCTTTCCACGAGAATTTAGATACCATCCCAGAGCACCAAACACTGTAACTGTACCAGCTACGACCGCATAGTTCCGGAACTTGTCAGAAGAAACCTTCTCAGCTGACGCCCCTGCTGTCGAAGAAGCCGATGCACTAGGCTTCACATCAGTTGCGGGACCTGAGGCAGCCTTCTCTTCTGGTTTAGGTCCCTGAAATATAGGAACAGGTAGAAGCTTCAGAGCATATAATTAATTTCAATCAAACTAAATTAGCCGAAGTGTTCATTTGCACCATTATCTGGCTGCCTCTATAACAAACATAACCTCCTCAACCCTACTGTGTGGATGAACATATGTTGCTATCTTTGTTGCTGAGAACACCTCGGAGCAAATAAAATGTCGGAATACTAAAGACAGTTCTGAAATTTTTCATGAGGAACAAAATCAGTCTTATGTCTGTACTTATATTGATATCTTTTTCTCTAATGAAAGGCCTGCTAAATATTTAAGCACATAATCCTATACATATCATTCAATACAAGAATGTATTTTTTGAATTACATGAAGCCAGTAAGCAAACAGCAAATCCATGGGTATTTGAACCCGAATATTCAGGAAAAAAAGTAGAATATTTGATGGCAGCAAGCACTAGTTTGACCCGGGGAGGTGGTGATTTAGTGGCAGTGGGTTATGAAGCTTAACTTTCAAAATTAGTACCCAACAAAAGTTCCTCATACTCAAAACATAATCTTCTAAAAGAAGGATTAAGACTCAGCAAAATGCATACCTTGCGAGCAAGCTTCTCCAGTTTCTCTTGCTCAATTTTCTGCAATGTTAAAAAAAATAGAAATTAAACAAGAGAAGTGCCACATGGCAGTTATGCATGAGTTCAGTAGACAAACCAAAAACAATACAAGTATATGCACATCTTGACAGATGCTAAATCGCATGCCACCAGTGAGAAAAACATACAATGGCTGAAATAATATGCAAAAGTTTGTGATCAAACTTACATACATCACAATAAACAAGGTCTATAAGGAGACCAAAATAATAGAACCAGAGTCTGACTCTCAAACAAGAAGCCTAGAAGTTAATTTGCCTCTCCCAGTGCATGAAGGAAAAGCTCAGGAGACGTGAATGAGGTAATGCAATAAATCAAAGTTATGGGATTGACGGATTGTAAATTTTAGTGACGCGCACTGATCCTATAGATGAAAAAAATATAATAAACCAAAGCACACGCCAATGCTAATATCTAATTTTGATCTAAATATGCAAGTTTGTCTCTACTTCTCCTCCAAATATACAAATGAGACTTAATGCTTGAAGAAATATATCTGCAGCGTATATAGTTTCTGTAGATATAGAGCAAAAACATTAAGAAGAAAAAAAAGAGTTCCGTGCAATCACGACCAAGTTGAATGAAGCAATTTTCGCTTACCATAGCCATAAAAACTATTAGCATCTCTATCATTAGGTTTCTTAATATTGACCTAATTAACAACAAAAAATCCAGTCCACGGGCAGATACAATTACTAAGATTAATTACTAATAAATTGTTATCGTCTTTTCCATGGTAGCATAAGTATGATTAGCAGATGATATATCTAAAACAATGCCAGTTCATAAGATCAAGAATCTCGAATCTAAGAGTTTGTAAACATAAAAAATTGAACTAAAATTACAATAAATTAGCTGAATAATTTAATGATTATTATTATTATTGCTTCTACTAATGCTATTACCTTAATGTAAATATTTTCAGCAGCTTTTTCCTCCTCACTAAGCATCCTGCCACCACTTGAGAACCTTCTAGAAACATATCTAACAGCCAACCTTGTCGCCATGGTCAATACAAATAATAATCACTGCAAGAAAGCATCAATAAGTAAAATTAGAGATGCATTAAATCTGACATGCAAACTCCGATTTCAGCAGCAAATAATTTTTTTTGTTTCTCATTCATTTTATGAATAATAAAACCTAAAATGAGCAAAATAAAAGCGTGAAAAAGACACATGAAATCATAAAATTATTGCTAATTAGAAGTGAGAATAAAAAAAACCAGCAAATGTGAAATCAAAGAGCAAAGCATTAGAGATTGAAATCGCTTACCGAGAAAATACGGAGTGAAATTAATGAGGGAAGAAAAAATCACAGTGGATGAGTGAGATTTCTTGATGAGCAGGTGTTGGACGCTTGGCTTGATGGGCCCTCAATGACCCAGCAACTAAATATAATAGCCCATGAGGTCCAGCCCAACTCATTATTCAAGTCCATATTAAAACCCTACCGAGTTTTCTTCTTCTTCCTCATCACATCTCCAAACCCTAAACCACCCAAACCTTCCTCCTCCCGCGGTGGCCACAACTGCAGCCACCTCAGTTTAGCTTTAAAAATATGGTAATTAATCAATCTATTTTTTTCTTATTAATTTACTTGCCAAGAAAAAAAATTGACTAACGTTTTTTATTGTTATTTTTATTTTTTGTTGCAGGCACCAAAGAAGGAGAAGGCTCCACCTCCGTCGTCAAAGCCAGCAAAATCTGGCGGAGGGAAGCAGAAGAAGAAGGTCACATTTTTTAACCTAAGTTTTTTATTTATTCTGTGTAGTTTAGGTGAATTTAATTTATGGTGTAGTTAATTAATAATGGTGGTGGTTTTTTGAATGAATTTGGTTTGTGAATGAATGTGTAGAAATGGAGCAAGGGTAAGCAAAAGGAGAAGGTGAACAACAGTGTTTTGTTTGACCAAGCTACTTATGATAAGCTTCTCTCTGAAGTTCCTAAGTTCAAGCTCATCACTCCTTCTATCTTGTCTGATAGATTGAGGGTAATTATGTCAACTTTATTATATCTTCATTAGCCATTATCATAATGAGTGGAATAGAACTACAAATCCAATCCCGGATGGTCGAAGTATTAGTTAATTATAAGACGGGGACTTCTATACTTAATTTTGTTAGTTTGATGAACTTTGCCGAAATTTCATCCTTCAGTCCCATGTTGAAATTTGTTTAATGGCTGAGTAGAATTTGGGGTGTAATGTGCCCATGTTTTCATTAATTCGTATTCTTATGTTGTTTAGTTACTTGAGACATGGAGAAATTATACGTGAAATTTTGTGTATGATGATTTATTATATTGTTTCAGAGAGATATATTAAAGTATTAAATCAAAGTAGAATTGAGTGAGTATAATAGGAATGCTTGTTCATTGATTTCCTTATTTTATTCGAGTTGAGTGCGTCTAGCTAAATGTGGGAGAAAAGAAAATACCACACCGCAAGCAAGTTCAGATTAAATAGTTCAATTTTCGTTTCTCTTTGTTTTATTTTCTGTCCAATTTGGGGAGATTTGGAGGAAAATTATATGCATTTTTCCTTTCTTCAGAGTTTGTTCTTTCCTTACTAGAAATGGTGATTGTCCATCCATTCCTTTCTAATCTTCTTCTTCTCCTAACTTCTGGTTAAATAGGCATTTACCTTATGAAGCTGATTTCTTTAAACATTGCATATATGTCCTGTGCCGCTGCATATGTACAGCCAATAGATGCTAAGTGTGCTAACTTTTTTGACTGTTTCTACGATAACGATTCATAGTTTTTCTCGTCCACGATCTGCTTATAAGTATAGACAGATAGTGTTTGGTGGATAATTTGATTATATAGGATAAATTGATGTGTTGTAATAATCTCTCTCTTGCAACAGGTGGTGCATTGGCAGTCGAGAAACTTTGATTTTGATTATGTGTGTAGACAAATTGTTATTTCACATTTTACTCATGGAGTTTTCTTTTTTTTTCCTCTTGTTTTTTACAGATCAACGGATCTCTGGCTCGCCATGCAATCAAGGATTTAATGGCAAGAGGCTCTATCAGGATGATATCTGCTCATGCTAGTCAGCTGATCTACACCAGAGCCACCTATACTTAGAATGAAACTAATTAGTCATCATTTTGTTACCATCCATAGGATCTTTGCTACTGTATGGTAACTGCATTTTGTTCTTATATTTTATTAATTCTTCCGTTTGAGGTTTTTGTATGGTGAATTCGAAGTTTTGCTGCCAACTCAAATGAGATATTTTGATATGTTTCATCCTGCAACTGCAGCTTCCCTCTTTTAGGGTGTTTTATTCACTTTTTACTGTAGAATTTGATATCGATCTGCAATTTGTTAATGGAATTTTTCAAACTGAAGTAATATTATACTGATGCTGTTTTTATTCATCATATACTAAAATCTCGATTCTTTTGATTTTCCAGTTTTATCAAAGCGTCAAAGTGTATGCATCTGCTAGTGGAAAAAAAATATATTTGTTTACAATACTAATAATTTGTCCCACCTTTTTTGTCATTGAACCTCCCATTTTCTTGTTAAAATGGAATAGAGAGGATCAAGTTTTGAAAAATGTTTGGCTCTTCAAAAAATTACATCATATAATTTAAAGCTCTCAAAATAAGAGAAAGCATTACCTACCAAGGACTAGTTGTATAAATAGAAAAATGTTAACATTTAATATATTTTTAGGTCTTATAACTTTACATTTTTAGTTTATCTAGTATTTAAATTTTCATATGATCATATTTGGTCCTTTAATTTTATATTTTTAATTTTTCTGGTTCTTAAACTTCCATTCATTTGAAGACTTGAGTAATCAAAAAAATTAAAGTTTAGGGACCAGTTAAAATCAAATAGAAATTCTAGACTAAATAAACTAAAAATGTGAAGTTTAGGGACTAAATAAAATCAAATGGAAATTTAGAGATCAGATAAACTAAAAAAGTAAGGTTCAAACCCATAATGTATGTATACTACTTTTATTATTTATTAATCGAGTTAAAAATTATAATTGGAGAGGAAAGATTGTTTGTGGAAATATTTGAATCTGCGCTCTAGTATTTTGTTGTTCAACGTTTATACGATTTGATTTATAGTTCATTGGTTATTCGAGTTAAATTATTGTGTCCTTTATGATGAGATTTGGGATGATCAATCTCAAGAATAAATGACATTATCAAAATCAAATGTAGTTTAAAGGTACCCTTTGCGAAATTATGACTATAACTATGAAATGAGAGAGATCTTGAGAAATGCAGAGATCCCCAAAATCAAATGATTTTATTATTTGAAAAACAAAACTCTTTCTTATCTCTAAACATAAATCAAAACTTTTAGTTTGAAAAAGTGGGTTTTTTTGGCCTTTTTGACCAGAAAACCACCTCCACCACCACCATCTTTTTTTTCCTTTGTTTAGCTTGGTTTGCTTCAATAATTACTCTATGGTTGGAGTAAGTTGTGTTTTTTTGTGGGGTCAATTTTGAAAGCATTCAAAAATCATGTTTGATTCATAATTTTTTTGAGTTGCATGTTAAGAATTTATTATCCAAAAATAAAATTTTAAATTTTTTTTGCTTGCACGTCAAAATTTATTGTTTTTTTTAAGATTCATGAACTTCTAAATATTGGAGATTTTTTCAATAGTATATCTTGTTTGTTTATTGCTATTGTGGTTTATTTTAATATTTAATTTTATGCTGGTAAATTTCTATTTTTTAAATTTTCTTAAATGCAAAAGGTGGAATTTTAAAAGTTCAAGCGGTTTCTCAGCATAATTGATCAAGTTTTAAGTTAATACCTTTGTACCGCAACTTAATTTCGTGTCGGATGCCAAAATAGTAAATTAGCGGAATTTCAGCCTTAATTTTTTTTGTCGATTACTATCATTTGCTTGCATTTTTAATTTCTTCATATATTATTAGATGAACAAAGGATCATTTCACCCCTTCAACTTGGCACGAAGTATCAAAAAACTCCAAGTTCGCACAACTAGATCACTTTTCCCCTGTATTTGGCAAAAACGTATCAAATTCCCCCTCCCCCACTCTCACCTCTAAGAGTGAACTCACTCTCCGGTTTTTAATGGTAAAATATTAAGACAGTCCTTATTTTTATTTTGTTATTCAAATTGACATCAAAATATTTTAAACTTTCAAATATATCTCTTTTATTTTTAAACTTCACAAATCAAAATTATTTTTAAATGAAAAATGAGGCATCTCTTTTCACCCTTTTCATAACCTAACCTAATTCAGTATCAAAAAACGTAACCCGTGCTTCAAAATCAAATCTTCTTCTTCTTCATACCCATTCCCGCCGCCGCCGCCGTCTTCTTCTTCAATTTGTTGCCGCTGCTCCTCAATTCTTCACTTCCTCCGCCTTTAATATCACTATCCAAACCTTCAAATACAAAACCAAAAAAGGCAAGATGATTGCAAACAAAATCATTAACCATCAGTTCGCTCGTCGGAAAAAATAAGAAGAAATGCAACGAAAGAAGGAGCTACGTGACGTTGGAAGGCTGAGACGTTTGAAGATAGATTTGAAATGGGTAATTAGGGAGGAGAAATAGGGCGTTGTTAGTTGTGGAAGTGACTGAGTTCTTCCTCAGAATCTCGTTGCTGCCACTGATTCCTTCCATTGTTGGTGCTGCTCTTGCTCCATCCATTCATGATGGCTCATTTTCTTTATTCAATTTGTTTGTTTGATTTTGAGTTTGAATTCTTAGTTTAGTGGGTAATTTGTTTGTTTGAATTTATTATAAACAGTAATGGTGGTTGTTTAGTGTTTAATTGTAGTGTTAGGATTTAATTATGTTTACTTATACTTAATTATGCTAATTAGGAAAAAAGGCTGAAAATCCCTATTTCTTTTAATTAGAGTTTTAATTAAGGTTAATTAAGATTAGTAGGAATTAATTAGACTTAATTAAAGTTAAATTTTTAGGTTAGGTAATCTCACTCTCTTTTTTTGTCAGAAGGGTTAAAGTGATCCGGTTTTGCCAAGTACAGGGGTTTTATAAACTTGGGCTTTTTTGATATTTCGTGTCAAGTTGAGGGGGTGAAATTATCCTTTGTTCATTATTAGATTAGAGTATTTGAAAGTCTATATATTTCCTTCTTGTTATTTTGGCTGTTATTATTGTACTTTATTCTTCTTCGATATATTTCAGATAAATACTAAACGGCTTGTCGTCATAAATCCAAATTGGGGAAAGTAAACAGAGAATTCATTAGCACTGTGTTTGTGACTGAAATCCCTAGTTTAGCATTTCCGGCAACCACTGACGGTAGCTCTGGCCAATATCCTTCGATATGTTTAAAGCTGCGATTAGGTATTTTTCAACAAAAATAAAGCCAAAAATGAAACCGATAGAGCTGAAATCGCCACCAGAGCAGACGCAGACAATAACAAGAGCAATCTTTGACATTGTCAAAGAACACGGCCCACTTACTGTTTCCGACACTTGGGAAAAACTCCAGATATAATCTCATCCTCTCTACCAAATTCACTCTTTTATATATCTATAAATATTGTGATTTGAATAAATTGAATGTTATTTACTAGGCTTAGTATGTATTTGAATATGAACTTATTGTATCTAGGAGTTCATATTCCGTTCAAACGGATCCGAACCGAAATTCTGATTTTTTTAGTATTAGAAAACCAAATTTTTTTTACTTTTTAGAAATACATCCAAACCTTTTCAAAAGTTATAAATTTATCCAAATTTGGCTAATTCGTTGGAAATCTAATACAATTTTTCAAAATCGATTTGATTCTTTTCAAACATATATTCAGTTACATACATACTTTAACAACGTTGGAACTCACCTTCCTAAGAAAAGAAAGCGAGGACTCCTCACCTCCAAGAGCTAGACATATTCCATTATTTTCAAGCTCGAAAAGAATTGGCCGACAGGCAGATAACCAAGCAAACTGTACCTGCTCTATTCGCGCAAGTGATAAAAATGTCCAGTGAAGCAGCTCTCAGATAGTTGTCGCATCTTGTTCCGCATAAATGCTTCCATAATTCTAACAGACTGCACGGAAAAGATCGTTCTTCCTATGCTGTACAAGCTTTTCAAGGGAGTAGAAATTCTACAATCTCAAAGGAACTTTGGCGATGAAGGATAATTCTTTGCTTTAGCATTCTTGAAGGTGGGTTTCGTTAACCAAGTTGTGTAAAGAAATTGCTTGTGAGGCCCTATGTGATTGCATATAAGTCTCAGCTTCTGTCTTTGTCTCATCCATCTCAATACTATTTTCATATGGTTTTTTCCTTTCAATTCTCTCAGGCCAACTTGCTGAAATTTTGTTTAAAAATAGTTCAATCAGTATCAGAAACATCCGTAACAGAATTGCTAAAAACAGCTTCTATTTTAAAAAGAACTCCAAAACAAAGATTGAACTAAAATCTCTCAGTGAAGATTTTCTCATGAAATAAGTGTTGTCTATACCATTGTTCCGCATATAACAATATAATAAATAAGGACGACTTATACCTCAGAAGGCTGCTAGATATAGGGGTGTGCAAAAACCGAATCAAATTGAATAACCGAATAGAACTGACAAATTCGGTGCCATTCAGTTTGATTTTATAAAACAATCTGGCTTTTCGATATAGTTTGGTTTTGAAAGTAAAAGATATTCAATTCCCTTTAGGTACAAACTAAAGACAATATCGAAAAGCCAGACTTTCGGTTTGAAATATTTTAAAATTTTATAAATTTCATTTGATTCAATTAAAGAAAAGGTTGAATGGGGTCAAAAAGAACTTTTTCGACTTTTTAGAAATATATCCAAACCTTTCAAAAGTTGTAAACCTATCCAAATTTGACAAATTGTTTGTAAATCTATCAATTTTTCCAAATTTGATTTAATTGTGTCTACGATTACAATAGATAGCATTTGAGCGCGTGAATTTTATTTAAAATTAAAGAGAAAAAAATTGTCAATTGGGATGCCACATAGATTGGATATATCAATTTTGAGAAATATCAAATCGATTTTAAAAAATGGATAGATTTCGAACGAAATAGCCAAATTGTAATAGATTTGTAACGTTTGAAAGGTTTTGATATATTTCTAAAAAATCAAAAGGGTTTGGTTTTCTAATACTAAAAATAAAATTTCAGAATTTCGGTTCGGATCGGATCGGTTTGAGCTGAATATGCACTCCTAGATATAATAAGTTCATATTGAAATACATACTAGACCTAGTAAATAACATTCAGTCTATTCAAATCACAATATCTATAGATATAAAAAAAGAGTGAATTTGGTAGAGAAGATGAAATTAACCTGGAGTTTTTCCCAAGTGTCGAAAACAGTAAGCGGGCCGTGTTCTTTGACAATGTCAAAAATTGCTCTTGTTATTGTCTGCGTCTGCTCTGGTGGCGATTTCAGCTCTATTGGTTTCATTTTTGGCTTTGGTTTTGTTGAGAAGTATCTAATCGCAGCTTTAAACATGTTGAAGGATATTGGCAGGAACTGCCGTCGGTGGTTTCCGGAAATGCTAAACTGGAATTTCAGTCACAAGCACAGTGGTTATGAATTCTCTGTTTATTTTCCCCAATTTGGATTTATAACGACATGCCGTTTAGTATTTATCTGAAATATAGTCTGAAACAATAAAATCATTTGATTATTGATAATGTCATTCATTCTAGATAGGGGTGAACCGAGCTGCCAGTGAGCAGTTCGATGTTCGGCTCATAAGAGCTCAGTTCGTGTTTGTTCGTATTGTAAACGAACCGAGCTCGAACTTGATTTTATGTTCGTTAATTTAAATGAGTCGAATATGAACATAGTGGGTTCTGCTCGTTTAAGTTCACGAACAATTCTATTAGTGGTTCCTGAACAAGCTCAAAGAAAGAGTTCACAAACAAGTTAGTGAACGAGTTTGAATAAGAGTTCGTGAACAAACTTGTTTATAAACTCGGTCAGGTGTTCGCAAACTGACCGGTAAATAAATTATTTTATACAAATATCCTATATTATTATAAAATTACATAGGTTTAATAAAACTATAATTTTAATGTAATACATCAAAATTATGTAATTTTGATATAAAAAATTGACGTAGTTTTGTGCTTGCGAATTTTATATGTTTTAGTTGTTAAACGAACGGGCTCGTGAATGGACTCTCGATTGAGCTTATTTGGTACTTATTGAGCTTGTTCGTGAGCTCGTTCGCGAGCTTGTTCATTTAACAGTTAAACGAACGAACACGAGCCGAACATGAACACTATAAATCTAAATGAACAAAACATGAACACCCTGTTTAAAGTTCGAATGAACATGAACTAAATGAACCGAGTATGAACACTCTAAAACTCGGCTCAACTCGATTCATTTACACCCCTAATTTTAGAGCGTCCCAGATCTCATCATAAAGGACACAATAATTTAACTCGATTGTGGGTTCAAATTCCCTCATAAGCACTCTTCCATTTTCAATTATCATTTTTAACTCGATTAATTAAATAAAAAAAATAAGTATCACCAGTTTATGCCAGTGATAAAATTATTAGTTTAATTTTCTCAAAAATTAAATAAATTGTTAGTTTTGATAAAATGATAAGATAATTTAGTTTTTTTGGCGTTTTTTTCTATCATTTTCGAAGTCTACATTTTGTTTGCTGCAGCAACTTGATTTCAGTTTTTCAGAAAACAGTTTTATGTTTCCTTTTTATGTTAACATTTTTCTACTTATGAAACTAGTCCTTGGTAGGTAATGCTTTCTCTTATTTTGAGGGCTCTAAAGTGAGTTGATACATTTTATTATATGGTGTAATTATTTGAGGAGCCAAACATCAACTTGATTCTCTCTATTCAAATAATCCTATACAAATCATTCAATACAAGAATGTATTTTCTGAATTACATGAAGACATTAAGCAAACAGAAAATCCATGAGTATTTGAACCCGAATATTCAGAAAAAAGTAGAATATATAATGGCAGCAAGCACTAGTTTGACTTGGGGAGGTGGTAATTTAGTGGGAGTGGGTTATGAAGCTTAACTTTCAAAATTGGTACCCAACAAAAGTTCCTCATACTCTGAACATAACATCTTCTAAAAGTACAATCAAGAATCAACATAATGCATTTCATACCTTGCATGCAAGCTTCTCCAGTTTCTCTTGCTCAATTTTCTGCAATGTTAAAACAACTAGAAATCGTTACAAAAACAATGAAATAAAAGCAAATGCACACTCACAAGAGAAGTGCCACATGGCAGTTATGCATGATTTCGGCAGACAAACCAAAAATAATACAAGTATATGCACATCTTGACAGATGCTATATCGCATGCCACCAGTGAGAACGACGTACAATAGCTCGAATATCATGGAAAAGTTTGTGATCGAACTTATATACATCACAATAAACAAGGTCTATTAGGAGACCATAATGATAGAACCACCGTCCGACTCTTTAGTTTCTGTGACGCGCACTGATCCTATAGATGAAAAAAATATAAAGAATTGAAGCACACGCCAATACTAATATCTAATTTTGATCTAAATATGTAAGTCTGTCTCTACTTCTCCTCCACATATTACAAATGAGACTTCATGCTAGCAGAAATAACACCTGCAGCATACATAGTTTCTGTGCAAAAACACTAAGAAGAAGAAAGAGAGATTCGTGCAATCATAACCAAGTTGAATGAAATAATTTTGGCTTACCACAGACATAAAAACTACTAGCATCTCTATCATTAGGTTTCTTAATATTGACCAAAAAAACAACAAAAAATCCCGTCCATGGGCAGATAGCCAGATATTATTACTAGAGTGATTACAAATAAACTGTTATTTTCTTTACCATGGTAGCACAAGCATAATTAGCAGATGATATATCTAAAACAATGCCAGTTCGAAGGATTAAAATCTCGCATCTCAGAACTCATAAACATCAAAAGTTAAAGTAAAATTGTAATAAATGTAGCTGAAACTACTTCTATTACCTTGATGTAAATATTTTCAGCAGCTTTCTCCTCCTCACTAAGCATCCGGCCACCACTTGAGAACCTTCTAGAAACATATCTAACAGCCATCCTTGTCGCCATGGTCAAACAGAAATAATAATCACTGGAAAAAAAACAATCATCAATAATTAAAATTAGAGATTAATTAAATCTTATGATTTGTATCACCTAACATGCAAACTCCGATTTCAGCAGCAAATAGTTTTTTTTTATTTGCTTACTCATTTTATCAACAATAAAACCTAAAATGAGCACAATAAAAGCGTGAAAAAGAGACAGAAAATCGTAAAATTATTGCTAATTAGAAGTAAGAATCAAAAAAACCAGCAAATGTGAAATTAAAGAGCAAAGCATTGGAGATTGAAATCGCTTACCGAGTGAAATTGACGAAGGAGAAATAAACGCAGTGAATGAGATTTTAAGAGAAAGAACGGGGAGAGAGTGAGGTTTCTTGATGGGCCCTCAATGGGTCCAGCCCAACTGACTATTCAAGTCCATATTAAAACTCTGCCGAGTTTTCTTCTTCTTCTTCATCATCTCTTCTCCAAACCCTAAACCACCCGAGCCTTCCTCCTCCGACGGTTGCCCCAGCTGCAGCCACCTCAGTTTAGCTAAAAGAATATGGTAACCTATCAAATTATTTTCTCTTTATTCATTCACTTTCCGAGAAAAAAATAATTAACTAACGTTTATTGAAATTTTTATTTTTTGTTGCAGGCACCAAAGAAGGAGAAGGCCCCACCTCCGTCGTCGAAGCCAGCAAAATCCGGTGGAGGGAAGCAGAAGAAGAAGGTGACATTTTTTAACCTAAGTTCTTATTTATTTATTTAGTTTAAGTGGATTTAGTTTATGGTGTAGTTAACTAAGCATTAATTTCTTTTCTGAATGAATGTGTAGAAATGGAGCAAGGGTAAGCAAAAGGAGAAGGTGAACAACAGTGTTTTGTTTGACCAAGCTACTTATGACAAGCTTCTCTCGGAAGTTCCTAAGTTCAAGCTCATCACTCCTTCTATCTTGTCTGATAGATTGAGGGTAATTATGTCAACTTTATCATATCTTCATTAGCCATTATCATAATGAGTGGAATAGAACTACAAATCCAATCCCGGATGGTCGAAGTATTAGTTAATTATAAGACGGGGACTTCTATACTTTATTTTGTTAGTTTGATGAACTTTGCAGAAATTTCATCCTTCAGTCCCATGTTGAAATTTGTTTAATGGCTGAGTAGAATTTGGGGTGTAATGTGCCCATGTTGTCATTAATTCGTATTCTTATGTTGTTTAGTTACTTGAGACATGGAGAAATTATACTTGAAATTTTGTGCATGATGATTTATTATATTGTTCAGGGAGATATATTAAAGTATTAAATCCAAATAGAATTGAGAAAGTATAATAGGAATGCTTGCTCATTGATTTCCTTATTTTATTCGAGTTGAGTGCGTGTAGCTAAATGTGGGAGAAAAGAAAATACCACACCGCAAGAAAGTTCAGATTAAATAGTTTCAATTCTCGTTTCTCTTTGTTTTATTTTCTGTCCAATTTGGGGAGATTTGGAGGAAAATTATATCCATTTTTCCTTTCTTCAGAGTTTGCTTTTTCCTTACTAGAAATGGTGATTGTCCATCCATTCCTTTCTAATCTTCTTCTTCTCCTAACTTCTGGTTAAATAGGCATTTACCTTATGAAGCTTGATTTCTTTAAACATCGCATATATGTCCTGTGATTGCTCACAGCACAGCCGCTGCATATGTACAGCCAATAGATGCTAAGTATGCTAACTTTTTTGACTGTTTCTACGATAACGATTCATAGTTTTTCTCGTCCACGATCTGCTTATAAGTATAGACAGATAGTGTTTGGTGGATAATTTGATTATATAGGATAAATTGATGTGTTGTAATAATCTCTCTCTTGCAACAGGTGGTGCATTGGCAGTCGAGAAACTTTGATTTTGATTATGTGTGTAGACAAATTGTTATTTTACATTTTACTCATGGAGTTTTTTTTTTTTTTCCTCTTGTTTTCTACAGATCAACGGATCTCTGGCTCGCCATGCAATCAAGGATTTAATGGCAAGAGGCTCTATCAGGATGATATCTGCTCATGCTAGTCAGCTGATCTACACCAGAGCCACCTATACTTAGAATGAAATTAATTAGTCAGCATTTTCTTACCATCCATAGGGTCTTTGCTACCGTATGGTAACTGCATTTTGTTCTTTATTTTATTAATTCTTCCTTTTGAGGTTTTTGAATGGAGAATTCGAAGTTTTTGCTGCCAACTCAATCGAGATATTACAATATGTTTCATCCTGCAGCTTCCCTCTTCGTAGGGTGTTTTATTCACTTTTTACTGTAGAATTTAATACCGATCTGCAATTTGTTAACGGAATTTTTCAAATCCCGATTCTTTTGATTTTCCAGTTTTATCAAAGCGTAAAGTGTACGCATCTGCTCCCAAAAAAAAAAGTTTACAATGCTAATAATTTGCCCCATCTTTTATCATTGAACCTCCTGATTCCTTGTTAAAATGGAATAGGGAGAATCAAGTTTTGTAAAATGTTTGGCTCCTCAAAAAATTGCACAATATTATAGAAGGCTTAACCCATATAGAGGTCCTTGTACTTTACACATTTTTTTCCGTAGGTCCTTATACTTTATTTTTGTATTATTTGGTCCCTCTACTTACCTATTTTTGATTTTCAGGTCCTTTATGAGTATTTTCTAGTCCTTTTGTGTGGCTGGAGGAAACAAAAATTGTAAGTAGAGGGACTGGAGGAAACAAAAATTGTAAGTAGAGGGACTGGAAAAAACTCACAAAGGACCTGGAAATCAAAAATAGATAAGTAGAGGGACTAGATAATATAAAAATGAAGTATAAGGACCTACAGAAAAAAAAGTGTAAAGTAGAGGGATCTTTATATGGGTTTGGCCATTATAGAATGTGTCAACTCTCACTTTAGAGCTCTCAAAATAAGAGAGCATTACCTACCACTAGTTGTATAACTAGAAAAATGTTAACATAAACAAAAAGGATTAACACATCTATAGGTTCCTTAATTTTATATTTTTAATTTATTTGGTCTTTAAACTTCCATTTGAGTATATTTGGTCTATTAATTTTATATTTTTTAATTTATCTGGTTCTTGAAGTTTAAATTTTTTAATTTATTTTGTTTTTGAACTTCTATCCTTTTGAGGACCTGAGGAAGCAAAAAAATGAAAATTCAGGGACCAAATAAGATCAAATAGAAGTTCAGGAATCAAATAAATTAAAAATGTAAAATTTAGAGATCAAATAAGACTTTATACAAGTTTAGAGGCTGGATAAATTAAAAAAAAAGTTCAAGAATTTTAAAATATGTTAATCCTAAAAAAAAATTAAACTTTTTTTTTTGTGGTAATTTCCTGAAATACATGTTTCGGTAACTTATTTACATTTTTACTTGTCAAATTTGGACTTTTCTTTTCTGGCTTTTTTATTTATGAAAAAATATCTTTTTTTTTTAATTTCACAAACACCTTCTTCGGTTTCCAGTTTTGGTTTTCGGTTTTTTCGGTTCAGTCGACCGAACCGACCGATTGCACAGCCATAGGTTATCATTAAGTGAAGTTTAGGGGTTTAGCGGGAAAAAATTTATTTAAGAGGTCTTAGTTAGTAGAATGCTTAAGTTGGAGTGTCATAGGTGATTATAAGCCCTAGAATAATAACATTAGCAATAATCAATACGCCTAATTTACTAGGCACCACATGTAAAAATCATCATTTTACCTTTTAGTTAAAAAAAATCTTAACTAAAAAAATCAGCGTTTTTTTTTCAATTTTTTTTAAACAATAAACGTAAAAATGCAAAACCGATCACTTATCCGAGGTTTCCGTCCTCTATTTCGGCATTTTTATTATAAATCGTTATATTCGTCCTTCAGGTTTTGAATGAGTTGAGAGGATTTGATTTTTAATTTTTTAATTTGAAATAGAGTTAAGGGTATTTAGGTAATAATAAGGGTGGTGTCTAATAATTTAGGGGTGGTGTTTAGTAGTACACTAATCAAATGATTTTATTATTTCAGACTACAATATTTCAGATAAATACTAAAAGGCTTGTCGTCATAAATCGAAATTGGGGAAAATAAACAGAAGATTATTAGCACTGTGTTTTGACTGATCGCTAGTTTAGCATTCCCGGCCGCCACAGACGGAAGCTCCGGGTAATATTCTTCAATATGTATATGTTTAAAGCTGCGGTTAAATACTTTTCAACAAAACCAAAGCCAAAAATGAAACCAATAGAGCTGAAATCGCCACCAGAGCAGACGCAGACAATAACAAGAGCAATCTTCGACATCGTCAAAGAACACGGCCCACTTACTGTTTCCGACACTTGGGAAAAACTCCAGGCATCTTCTCTACCAAATTCACTGTTTTTTATTGTTAAAGTTTGTGTTTTTTAGCTTTATTCTCGTGTTTATATCTATAAAGATTGTGATTTGAATAGATTGAGTGCTGATTTACTAGGTCTGGTATGTATTTAAATATGAAGCACGGTTATAATTTATTGTATCTGCTGTATGCTGCTATGTGATTGTGTCTTTGTAGTTTTCATTTTATGTGATGCTACTGTGTACATAGGTGCTTAGATATGCTATCTGCTATTAACTTTATGCTGCATCGAAACGGCAACGGAAACGGACACCGGGAAGTTGCGGCCAATACCCTTCAATATGTTTTTAGCAAAATTTTGATAGTATGTGAATTATGGGTGTTTCTGATATTGATTGAATTATTTCTCAACGAAATTTCAGCAAGTTGGCCTGAGAGAATTGAACGGAAAAAACCATATGAAAATAGTATTGAGATGGATGAGACAAAGACAGAAGCTGAGACTTATATGCAATCACATAGGGCCTCACAAGCAATTTCTTTACACAACTTGGTTCACAAAACCCACCTTCAAGAATGCTAAAGCCAAGAATTATCCTTCATCGCCAAAGTTCCCTTGAGATTGTAGAATTTCTACTGCCCTGAGGAGCTTGTACAGCATAGGAAGAATGATCTTTTACGGGCAGTCTGTTAGAATTATGGAAGCACTTATGCGGAACAAGAGCGAGCTGCTTCACGGGACTTTTTTATTATGCCAATGGAGCAGGTACAGTTTGCTTGGTTATCTGCCTGTCGTCCAGTTTTGTTCAAACTTGAAAATAATGGAATCTGTCTAGCTCTCGGAGGTGAAGAGTCCTCGCTTTCTTTTCTTAGGAAGGTGAGTTCCAACGTTGTTAAAATATGTACATAACTGAATATATGTTTGTCTTGTCTTGTCTGCACCGGTTGATCATATGTAGATGAGTTCCACATAAGCCAGTGCACCATAAGGTTAGAATTTAGACAAAATTAAAATCAATGCAATAATTTATTTGCTAATCATTGTGCAGTTCTAGAGTTTTATAATTATTTTTTAACTTTAAATAGTTTAGAATAGAATGAATGTGAGGAAGTATAAACATCTGTTTGTTTCTTTTAGAAAATAAGCCTATTGCTATTTGTTGCTGAGACAAAAGCTGTTTACTAATTTTGGATTCCTATAGCATCAAAAGTTGAATATTAGCAAGCGTTTATTCAAGTGCCGTAACTATGTGGTATGCTGCTTAGTATTTATTTTTCTAAGTGACATGAGCTAATAGAATGATTGAAATTAAATTGCTCAAGTTTTTATATATTTTTCCAAGTGACATGAGCTAACAGAATGACTGAAATTAAATTATGTTCAGTAATGTCTTATTACATACATAGATATATCATTTTCTTGTAAGAGCTGTAGTATAAATTTGTGCTTGGAAATTTTTCCGAGCGATCAATACTCTCGTCTCGTGTCGACGGATGAACCCAAGTTAATTAAAGGAGCTAAGATATCTTGCCCCTCCTGGCGTCATAGTTAATGGGGGGAAGACATTTTTTCTTTCAATTGTGGTCTCATTTTACCACAACATTCTCCTGTGCTGAGATGTTATAACCTTAAAGTTACACAACTGCAGCAAAGCAAAGTTGAAAAGTGTCGCTGGTTAGTTAAAAAAAAACGTCGGTTACTTGATTGTTGAAAAATAACTCAAAACATTAGGGCTGCAAATATAATCAAATTAATTGATCGAATCAAACTGAAATTTAATTTGGTTTGTGTTTCGATTAGTTCTGTTCAACTTTGATCTTGAGTTCCCGTCAAAAAGAGTAGTTGAGGCTATCATAGTCTTCGTTCATCGAGTTCATTTATTTGGGATCATATCCCGAATAAAGAACCTATTCAATGACTTTGGCACTGGATGTTCCCAAAATAAAATGGGTGCTCTCGGGTCGGCTGAATTTAATAATAGAAGGTAAGGTCTGTGCTTGCTTCTAGGCTTCTTTCTTCTAGTCGAGGTGAAAGCTTTCAGAGAGCTGAGTCGTACCCTCTTCACAAGAGTTTGTGAAAGACTCTATTTCCAAGTGGATCTTGAAGAAAGTTTAGATAGACTTGATCCCCTCGCCTACTTCCATGCTCTCTCTATTCGGTCTCTTTTCTTGTAGTCAAATGCCTAATGTTACACTTAGTTTGCTTAGATTTGATTCGGTGATCGAAACAATTAATTGTTGAATCACTTGATCCAAAATGTAAAAACCTGATGCATTATTATTTGCAGAAGGTTTAATCACTCAAGAACGTCCTGTTTTTTAATTTATTCTTTTCGTTTATGAGCCAAATAATTTTAATCTATTTTTTAATTTTCAGTTTCACTTGTAGTTGTTTGTTTAAATTGGAATATAAAAAATTCCATATATATCATTCATATTGCTTAGCATTTGAATTTATGATGATAAAAATATAAATTGGAACAGAAGTAAAAAAGAAGGGACGTTTGAACTTTTTTCAGTTCAATTTGTACAAATGGCTTCGTTGAAACTGAATTTTAAAAAATGGGCTAAAATTTAAAAAAAAAAGCTTAATGCCTTAAAAAAATCCCGAACTTTCATTCCCTTTTCAATCCTACCCTGACGTTGAAAAATTGTCAATTTTACCCAGTTTGCATTTTTTCATTTAAATTGTACCCTAAAGTATAAAATTGACCTTTATTTATTTGATAAAACTTCAATAATATTTTTTAAAAATAGTCAATTTAATATAAAAAGTTAATCTAATGAAAAAAGAGTCAATTTAGATAATTTTTGCCAAATAAAAAACGATTAATTTTATGCTTTAGGGTACAATTGAAATGAAAAAAATGCAAAATAGGGTAAAATTGACAGATTTGCAACGTCAGGATATGATTGAAAAGGGAATGAAATGTCAGAGTTTTTTAAGACATTAAGCCAAAAAAAAATCATAAACAAAAACAGTAGAAAAGATGGAGTATTTTTTATGATTAGGAGGAATAAAGACCAAAGTTTTGTATATTAAACAGTTTTTTACAACAGATTTGTGCTGACCCGTTTGCAAAGTAAGTCTGTCTCCATGGTAAAATGGCCTGCCCGCAATGTAGCAGTACTACTAACTTCAGCAAATCGGAACTACATCTGAAATTTTATCAAATAAAAATGAAGTAAAAAGAAGAGAGCAAACATTCTTTCAAAATGTATTGTGATTGTTGAGAACTGTCTATTTGAAGGCACAACACAAGACTGTAGCTGTTACGGTCTTAATGAGGCAGACAATCCTTTGATTGAGTTATTACAAAATTTGAAGAGTTCGTATCCACATCCTAATGAATATGTGGATACGAACTCTCCAAACGTGTCAGTATGATACTTGGAGGAAAAAGAAGGGTTATAAAATACTTTTTCGTTTTTTAAATTTTTATAAAAGTTGTGGCATGTGTCTTCCGTTTTCATCTCGCTTCATCTTCTCTTAGGGTTTATAACTCATTTTGAATTTTTGATAGTGTATCAAATACAAGTCATGATTACTCTTTTCTCTCTATTTAGCTCTTATTTAAGCCTTCTCTTCTTTATTTTTAAGGATTTTACTCTTTTTCAATTTTTTTTCCTATTTCTACTCTTTCGGCCATTGTCGGCTTATAAAAATCAATTTTTCTTAAATAAAATTAGCTTGATAGAAAGCAATAATATAAGACTAATTAAAACATAGTATAAACTAATTACTGTAAAAAAATAAAGGACACGTCAGTTTTTAGTGGTTCAACAACCGCTTACATCTCATCTTTGAGTATTCCACTATGAGTTCTTATTTCAGGCTAGAAACAAAATCTTTGAAATACAACACTAAAAACTATCCTATTTAACATGAATTTCCCTACTTTGATTTTTTCAAGAACCGGAAACTTTACAACTAGCAAACCCACAAATCAAAGAATTATTGTCCGGTAAGCGAAGTAGAAAAAGTATCACCTAAATATTTACAAAACCTTTCACAAACAGATTGTTCTTTTAGTGCATCTCATATGGTATCCAGGCGTAGAGGAACCATACCAATCCATAAAAGAACCTCACTAGTATATATATGCTAGTAGGTATTATGAGTTTAAAAAAATACTAATGAATGAAGCTCAATAAACCAATGAATAAATGATTCAGTATAAAACTCTCACTTGTAGATTTTCTCTCAAAATGTCACTTAAAAGAATAGACAAAAAGTTGTAATCTTTATAAACCAATAGGATATTTTCTCAAAAGATTATGTTCAATCCACGTTTACTGTGCTACAAGATAAACCAAAACATTTTAATAACATTTCAAAAATGAGGCTAATAATCACCCATGGCCCCTTAACTTTGGGGATACGGGCGCTAAACCCCCTATTGTTTAAAAACGGGCGCTAAACCCCCTGATCTTTGTGGCGGCGCTCACAAAAGCCCTTTTGCTTCAAATATGACGAAAATACCCCTGGCGCCGTTTTTTCAGTCAATTGTCATTCTTAAAAAAAAAATCTGACACTGTCATATCATCTGACACGTCAGAAATATACCTTAAAAATTTCAAAAACCTAAAATACCCTCAATTTAATTTAGAAAAAGACAAAATAAATAAATCAACCCAATCTAAATTAAAAGATGAACCCAACACCCGACCGGACCACACCCACCCGACCACCCGACCACCACCGAAAAATTTTCCGGTCATCTTCTCTATTGAAGATGACCGGAAAATTTTTCCGGCCATCTTCCGAATCTGTTCCTCAAGAACAGATCCGTCGCGGATCTGTTCTTGAGGAACAGATCGTGCGATCTGTTCCTCAAGAGGAACAGATCTGCTGATCCGTTCCTTTTGGTGACCGGAAAATTTTCCGGTCATCATTCACTCGGAGAAGATGACCGGAAAATTTTCCGGTGGTGGTCGGGTGGCGGCGATGGTTAGATCAGTGATGGGTTGGTTTTGAATGGGTGGTTGGGTTTTGAATGAGTGGTTGGGTTTTTTTATTTTATCAGATATTATATTTAGGGGTGTTTTGGGTATTTTTTTTTTTTTTTGTCTTTTGATGACGTGTCAACTGACACTTGGTGCTGTCAATTTTTTTTTTCTGTTTTAAAAGACAGCCGCCAAACAAAAGACGGCGACAGTGGTATTTTCGTTCAAAAGGGCTTTTGTGAGCGCCGCCACAAAGATCAAGGGGTTTAGCGCCCGTTTTTAAACATCAGGGGGTTTAGCGCCCGTACCCCCAAAGTTAAGGGGCCATGAGTGATTATTAGTCCAAAAATGAATAGGAGAAGAAACCATGAGGAAAAACTGTTATTAATTTTTTTGTTAAAAATAGTTTCTTGTTGTTTTGGGTTTTTCTTCCCTTTGTCATTTTTCTCCTTAATGATTGTATTTTTGCTGCTGCTTTTTCTATTTACAAACCTTCTAAATTTTTCAGGTTTTATCATTCTTTCAAGAGTTAATAACATATAAAACAACCATCTTTACACGAAACTTCAAAAATAACACGACCTTTAAAACGTGTCAATTCAGTGCATCACATTTTATTTTATTTTTTCAAAAACAGCATGAGCACATTTTTAGATAAAATCTCGCTGACTTGAATACCCAGGGAGTGCCACGTGTATTGCCACGTCGGCAAAAATGCCACTAAAAATACCGATGTTTTTGAAAATAAATGAAAGGTGGTGTCCTGAATTAACACGTTTTAAAAAGTCGTGTTATTTTTGAGATTTCATATATAGATGGTAATTTTATTATGTAATTAGCCCTTCTTTCAATCTCTATTTTCAAATCCTATGCATTCTTAAGTGTCATGTTTTTGCTAGTCATGAAACTCGCAAAATCTCTTGGTGGCCTACTTTTATATAGGTGACCAGTTCATATTCATGGCATTTTTTTTATCCACATCGAGCCTCGTTCATGTGGTGAGAATGGTGTGTAACGCCTTTTCTCGTATTTTTGATACGACCGATATCTCTAATTGCGCTCTTAGCAGGAGTGCATTTCTTCATTCTTCAGGCGATGCTTCTTATTCACCTCTCTTGTTTACTTCCTTAGCTTTAGATACTTTATCTTGGATAGCTCTGTCCTTTATCGAGCTCACAATACTTTTAAACGATGCCCGTAAGTTTGAGGATGTAGCTGGCTTATACATCCACAGCTTGTCAAATAACTTGCCTGACCTAATTCCCTTCATAAAGGCTTTTAGCGGTTTGGCCTAGTATATTGGTTAAATACCTGGCTAAAAACTTGTTAAAAGTACAGTTTTTAATTGAACCTGGTTTAACCATTGAACCATTTTGGCACAGTGCTGATAATAATGCACATGATAGCTTTTAGCAGGTTGAGTAGCCTCATGGTTCATAAATCAAGAGACATTGTCTCTCGACTTACAACGTTCGCAAAATGGAAGCTTCATGTTAGAGGGGATGGTTTCCGCCATTATTTCTACTGTTAGGAGGGCGATCTGTTAGCTTCAGCTCTTTTATGTCTAGCCTTGCCTTGAATTTCTTCAATGAGCATGTTATTTTTTTTTTTCAATTCTTCTCTGCCTCATACATTGCTTTCCTTCTGTGGAAAAATTCAAACTCTCCTTTTTCCTTTGGGTTCTTCACCGTTGCAGTTTTCTTAAATGCCTAGAAGATACAACCTGATTTAGTTTTGCCGGAGGTACTCTCTTTGTATGCCTGCTTTTCTAGTGTTTCTCCTTCACTAATAGGCTCGTTGCATATTCGGATTTTGAGTGTTGTTCTTTTTGTTGTTTGTTGGTTACCTCTATATTGATCCAGAATCATCTTGTTCTCTTATTCTGATCTTGGGGTGGAATCACATATTCTTATCTTTAGATGTTGATGCTTTCCAGGTACGGACTAATGGCGTTTTTGGCCTCATAAGCCATCTAATCCAAATTCATCTGGAATTGTTATATCACCTTCATCAAGGCTTTACACTACATGGCGAGAAAACTATTACCGGAGCAAGTTTGTCGGATTCCTCAAGGAACGAAAAATCAATCGGATTTTTAACTGTGGTCTACTCAGTTTTATGATTACGGTGAGTGTCGGTATTGAAATTAATACATGAGTTGACGGCAACAGTCATGTTCTCTTTCAAACTAGAAGATCCAACACCAATTGGCAATTATGCTAGTGGGTGGATCAAGGCGGTGTCCTTTCAAATGCTTCGATCGACTGGTCATTATTCTGGATGATCCCATCAAAGCTTATGATCTTTCAATAGAGTTTGTTGGTTCACAATAAGCTTCCAATCGTAGCTTGGCAAACGTTTCCATAATAGATGGAGTCTAACTTCTTGACGAGGACCTTCAAAACAATGAGGTTAGAACATTAATCAGAGGATGGTTGACTAATAATTACTCCAATGGTAGTCAGACCAGACGTTACTCGCACCTTAAGAGCTTGTAGAATTATAATGATATTGTGTTCTAAATAAGCATACCTTAAACTTTTTATGTACTAGTAAGTCTAGAGCATACACCAGTAATAGCCTATGGCTAAGGCGTTTCCAAATACCGCATGAGATCGTGAGTTGCAACTAACATCTAACAATTAAGACTCTAATAATTGAAACCTTATCTATGTAAAAAAAAAAAATCTAAAGTAGAGCCTAAATACGAAGAGAAACTTACAGAAGTATATAATAATATAGTTTACTTTACATAAATGCTAACAAACTCCATTTTTACGCGTGTACCAAAAAATATGAAAAGTTTACATTTGTGCTCTACCAATAATATATTGACAGTTCATTTTATAAATAAGTATGGGTACATGCTGACGCGCTCAACATGTGTCAGTTCGCTGACGCACGTGTCAGCCTCACTCTTCTTATTTTCTTTGCCAGCTCCCTCTTTCTATTCACATGCTTGTTTTGTTGTTTTTGGCATAATCTACTAGCCTATTAGGTCTCAAAATAATAGTAAAAATAAATTCTTATAATCTTTCCTCTATTTTTAATTTACTTTATTTATTTTATTATTCAACATATAAATATTTTTTATTTCATTTATTTGATAAATATTTATTCAAATAATTTCAAATTTAAATTATTTGAAAACAATATCGTTAAAATATAATAATTATTGATAAATAAATAAAATAATAATTATTATAAATTTTCATTTTATAAAATTATTGAAATCTGATTTTGTTTTTAAAAAATAGATAAAAAAACTTAATATATATATATATATATGTATGTATGTATGTATGTACATACATATATATACATACATACATACATACATACATATATATATATATACATACATACATACATACATATATATTTGATGTGTGTATATAACATTATATAAAATGAACAAATATACATATTTAATAATTATTGATCTTTATAAAATAGACAAATTATGTATATATGATGCATTGATCATACATTATAAATTAAAAAAGATGTATTTACCATATATAAATAGTGTATCAATGATGTCTCCGTAAAAAAAGGTTACAAAATGTCTCAATCACGTTTCATAAATTAATATATAAAAGATGTATATAATATTTTAATATATATTAATTTTTCTATCTGTTACGCATTAAAAGATATTATATTTATATTTCAAAATAAATTTATAGTGTTTTTCATATTAGAAGTATTATGTGTAACATGATTTAAAACATATAAATTATATAAAAAAGATGTATCTAACATGTATTATAATTTGACACTTATTTATTTTAAACAAAATAAACATGTACAAAATTGATTATTTTATATAAACAAATAACATTTTAAAGATAATAAAAATATATGTAGAAAGACATTCCATGAACATCTTTTGTATGTATATCTAAAAAGGTATGTATATCTTAAGTCAGAATGTATCATATTCTCAAAAAAATGTATCATTTATGTATCAAAGACGTATCTAACATGAATTATAATTTGACAATTATTTATTTAAAAAAAAAATTTGTAAACAACATTTAAAGCAGCTAAAAAGTATTCATAGCATATATAAAATTAAAATATTTGTGGTATATGCTTATAAAATGTTTGCATTATATATTGAAGATGTATATAATTTGTATTATAACTTCACACTTTTGTTTTTAGAAAATATATACATATACATTTTAATTATTTCATATAAAGGAAATCAAATACAAAAAAAAACAATTCAAATATATTTTAAAACATATTATATATTTTTTATAAAATTAAATATATAGTCGAAAAAGATTTATCTAAAATATTTGTAAAATGTATCAATGATGTATCCGAAATGTATTTGATGTATATCATATATTTATCAGAGATGTATGAATGATGTATTCGAAATGTATTTGATGTGTATCATAAATTTATTGGAGATGAATCAGATATCATTTATTTATCAGAGATGTATTTCGACCTATGAACTTCTAAGGAAAACATCCCAATAAGTGGTGATACGCGTAACGCGTGTACGATATGAAATAATATAAAACAATTCGGGTAGTCATGACTCAATTCCATGAGTTGAGATCGGCGATAGAGAATCGGCTTCGAAAACCGTAACAATCCTAAATCCTCTATAAATTTTTTCCTTTTCAAATCGTATGTATATAAAAAATACTCCCTCCGTCCCAAAAGAATTGTCCAATTTGAAAAAAAAAACTGTCATAAAACTCTTGTCCACTTTTAAAAAGTAACTAATTTTAACACTCAATTTTCCTATATCACTCTTATTTAAAATCCATCAATGAGTAAATTGAAAGTAAATTGCAAGTAAACCCTATATTATATAGTGCTATGACAAGAAAAGTAAAGAAAATTTTACAAAATACATAAACAACACTCCCTCCATTTTTTTTAGTTGTCCATCTAGAAAAAATTACACATACCAAGACAATGCTCATTTTGTCTTAAATTAAAAAGAAAAATACTAATATAACCCCACTAGTTAATAAATGCTTTCTAAAGTAAAATGTAGAGTCATTTATTAGGCATGAGTAAATTTGAAAAATAAAGATTAAAATCATCTTGAATCTTTAAATGGACAACTATTGGTGGAAAAATACATTTGCCTAAAGTGATAACTAAAAAAAATGAAGCAAGTAATTGTTTTTCTTAAACTGCGTGATAAAATCAAAGTGCACAACTCGATTGGGACGGAAGGAGTACATTTTTAGAAACTCTTTTAAATACATAACAATAGTTATAGAAATCATATTCTAAAAATTCGTTACTACGTGCATAAATTAATATTTTAAAAAGATATATTAAAAATTAAGATTTCATTGTAAATAAAATAATTAAATCAATTATTAATTTATATTAAAAATCATTTATATTACTTCTATTATCTAAGTAATTTATTAATTCTAATCTATACATTTAATTTATTTTTAATATACTGAACTTTTTATATTCCAAAATAAAAATTAAATTAATAATTTTTTTTATTTTTTTTTGCATTTCTATAATATATTTACTATCAACATCCCAATATATACTAAAATTTAATTCTTAAATTATTAATTTATGAAGTATATAAGTATATTATTAATTATTATCATTATAATAAAAAAATAAAAGGTATGTAATAATGTGGTCCCAACAAAAAAAGGAAAGTACTTTGATTTGACATTACTATGATAAAAAGAAAGAATGATTATTATTACCTCTTTTTTTCCCGCCTAATTAAGCCTCGGACAAAGATAAATATTTGTCATTTGTCACTGACGCATTGACGCGCGTCAGATAAGTCAAATGTACCAACTATAATAAAGACATGTGGCGTTATTTCATTGGATACATAAAGTGTGTAAAGCCAAAAAGGTATGCCCTGAAAAGATTTTAAATACTTAGCATTACTGAAAAGATTATCCGTTTTTTGTATTATTCCGTAATTTTTCCAAATACGAATACGTTTCCAAACCCATTTTTTCCAATCTTATTTTATAGAGTATTTATAGTTCGGGTAAGATACCATCATGTCTTCCAAGTTAATAGAAGCGTCTTTAAATAATCATTATCCTTTTCACATTGGACCTCCTTCCAGATAACCATTAGGACATTGAATCCTTATTCGGATAAGATCAAGCTTTTCTAAACCAAGCTGAACTCTATGGCAAATCTTAAGTAGTCCGGCAAAAGTTGGGCAAAACCTTGAGATTTGGTCTTCAATCCGGACTTCTTTAGGAGTCGGTTTCTATTATATGGATGACAGGTTTCGAATCTCAAGATCCGGTATCCATTACGAGCCAGCAGTGGAGAAATGACAGCCTAAGTATTCTAAGAATGCAAACTAACTGAACTTATTATCCAGTGTCCTACTGCCCTTAGTCAAAAAAATTAATTTCGGTTTCAAATGATAGAAAACGGAGGAAACAGGAAAGACATCTTAAAGGAGAAATTTAAAAAGGTCAATAGCATGGAGAATACGAAGAATGAATAAAAAACGATATACGTATTAATATATACTTGCCCTTAACTACATAACCCAGAAAGATAGGGCAAAACTAAAAGAATTGAATGAGCAAAAGCAAAACAAATATGCCCATCTCTCAATAAGAGAGACAAAATTGCAGAAGAGGGCGAAAGAAAACATACATTTGCTTCAAGCAAAGAGCTAACTATGGTTTTACTAGAACCTGCATTCTAAATTTGCAATTTTGTAGATCTCAAAAATACATTTGACCTGTCAGTGGTTTTGTCAGCAATTCCAATTGTGTGGTGTTTTCAAGAAACATGATGCCCGTTCTTCTGTTGCCGTGAAGATGGTAGACTTTGTGAACCACTGCATACTACTTCTTCCTTTGATCGTTTATTCGGAATAGATTGTGGCAATCTGAAAGTTGAAAAACAACCAGATTTATAAAATGAAAGCAACCAAGACAATTATTGATTTCAATATAAAATTGGCTAAACCCGTTTTAAGGTCCTTAAACTTTTATTTTTTGGTTCATCAAGTCCTTCAACTTTTATTTGGCTTTCTCAAATCCTTAAACTTTCATTTTTTGGTTCATTAGGTCCCTCAACTTCTATTTGACTTTCTCGGGTCCTTAAACTTTTGTTTTTTTGGTTCTTTAGGTCCTTAAACGTTAAGGACCCAATGAACCAAAAAATAAACAATTAGGGACTTGAGAAAGGCAAATAAAAGTAGGACCTGATGAACCAGAAAATAAAAGTTTAAGGACCCGAAGAAGTCAAATAGAAGTTAAGGGACCTCATGAACCAAAAATGTAAAGTTTAGGGACCTCAAAATAGGTTTAGCCTATAAAATTCTGCACAATTCACACCATAATATAGGTCTCGGAAACAAGCTGGAAAATATAATAATTTATAAGATGTCTTGGTACGTTATGACCTTGGACACCAATCCAAAAATAATAATTAACCCGCACTAATAAAAAAAATAAGATGTCTGACAGAAAATTCACACTATCCAAAAATTCCAAAACCGTCTAATATCAACAAACTGTTTTAAGACCTTCGATTTAAATGCAATAAATGAGATAGTACTCATTAATTGCTGAGAAGAGCAGAATGAAACAAAAAATGAAAAGAACCTTTCTTGTTACCTAGGGGAGTTGGCACGTTTCCGCTGTCGCTGATTCATGGAGCTTGAAGAAGTGATTCCAGGTTCAATTTCTGTGTCCTGTAAATCATTTTTGAACCATGCAACAGATTAAAACTCTAGCATTTCATGCAAATACAGCTTCTGGTATCCTACAGATCTAGAGAAAAAAAGGGGGTGTAACAAATTTCTCTTTCAAATATACATGTTTTGTATAATTCTCCCAATTTCATTCTAGGTAATTAAACAAAATAAATTTGCAAAGTACTAAAAACTAACATGACAAACCAACTCTTGCAGAAAGATAAAAAGAAAAAAGAAAGTGCTAATTCAACATAGGAATACTTGGATAATGGGTAGAAACTAGGGTCTGACCACCAAGTCCTTACCTTTAAAACAGGAATAAATGGAGACTGCATAGCGCAGCAATAGCAGACATGAAGCCAGCTCACTCCCTTCACTATTTAGCTTCCACATCTTGGTGCATTGCAAAATCCACAAAAGGAGTGGTTTCTCTCCGGATAACCACTACCCCTCAACGGGAAATTTCTTGCCCACATACCCGTTATCCAAGCATCACCTATGTTTTTGAACAAATAAATCAAATTAAGTAATGAGAGCATCATCAAAATATCCCCACCTCAGGAGAACGTTCTTTAGTTAATCCATCTTCTGATACTGCTTCACTTGATTCGGGATGGACAATGTCCCATAGGAATCCATTCTCATTCCCGCAGGTCAGCTTATCGAAATCATGGTCAACTGCTCCAGAATTAGGTGGAATATATGACACATACTTATCTGCAAACAAATATGTTGAACATCAACAAACATGTTTCATTTCAAACTACACACAGAACAATAAACCATTTCTCTTCAATGTATACATAGAGAAGGTCATGAATAATGCCAGAAAATAAACTGAAGAAAAATCTTACCTGCCAAGCAGCGAAGTGCATTATCAGCTGCTTGCTGATGTGCATCCTTCCTAGTCTTGCCCATCCCAACACCTATCTTTTCACCCGTGAACAGAACCTTCATTCATTTAAGTAAAAAGTGAGATTATTGAAGAGTAGAATAGCACAGTAATCCAAGCTACAGGCAAAGGGGGCAGAGAAACATGGATGCCATTTATAGCAGATGTCGACAAAAAATAAATTGAAAAGAGAAACAATTATTTTACAAAATGTGGTCTTCCTTTGGTCAAATTTAAATGCAGAAGTAAGCAGCAGTCCTACAATTAATCGTCAATCATATCGATACAACAAACAAGACCGTAGTTCCATCACATGGTATCATCTGACTACGACATTATAAACAACAAAATCATGCCAAAACAAATTCGATAACAATAAGTAAAAAGAACAAGATTTTAGGAAATCATTCTAGCCATAAAGTCTGAATGTGAAACGCATGGACAAAATTGTCCAGCTAACAAACAAAGATGGTATGACTCCCGACTCTAAAACTCGCAAATCACAAGTTGCATTAGTAACTTTTAATAACTATACAAAAATAATTACATTACTTTGGGCAATTAAAACTTGGTCATTATCTAATCCATGCAAAATGAGCATTTCACAAGTTTAAGCACCAAGCTCACAAGAAAATATACGATATTCAGCAACAGATAGAGATATTTAGAGCATTCTATAATGTAATTAAAAAATGATTACCAAGCCAAAATTGTAGAGAATTAACAATTGGAGGCGAAAAAATATTGTAGAAATATAGCATCAAAAGCATTTTCTACTGACCTCGACAGAAAATTGCAAATCCTTACTGGTGCTTACAACAGACCTAAACTCAACCTGCAGCCAGCAAAACCATTGATAAACCTCAGAAAAAAAAACACAAGGAATCATTATCAAGGCCTTGACCATAATTACCTTTGAGTTACATCTTCGTCCAATTTCTTGAAGAGCTCCAATAGACAATGGGGATGGCAGAAGATTCAATTTTAAAGCTTCAGTTTGAGACTCTCTGCTATTAGAGGAAACAAGATTCTGCGGGACACCAACATCTACAAGAAATTGGAGCAAACAATTAGCATGGAAGTTGGTATCTACTGCCCAATAAAATGCCTCACAGTATTTTAAGGATTTTTTCATATTTCAATTTCAGTAAAGTGCCATTTAAGAAGTTGTACAGACGAAAGAGTTCATCAACGACAGAGCCATCAAATGAAAGCGTTTAAACACACCCCTCAATAGTTTTAGTTAATTTTATGCTCCCTTCGAACTCTTCATTCGTTCAATCAGGCCTTCTAAATTCTCATATTAATTGAGATTAAGTCCTTCCACAGTTTGATCACAATCAATCCAATTGAACTGACATGGCCATCCAAAAATCTTTCCACTAGGGACTTGATTGGCTAGACTGATGCTGGATTAAGAACCTTACATAAGAGGGTTTGCACTTGGCTTAAGAGATCATTGTGACAGCAGCTGGCTTACTGGTAGGACTGCTGTTTCCTCTTCATCTATATTTGGTGTTTTCAAGCAGGTGGCTAACTGTCTTTCTACTGCTTTCAAATGACAGCAGCTATTGCACCCCTGGTCCCTTGATCATTCAGGTAACACTTGTTACGTGTACTTTCTCTTACTTAATATTCCTACTGCTCTCCTCTCCTCTCCTCTCTTGCTATCCATTCTCTCATTTGTCTCAGTTATCCACCTATTATTTATTTACTTACACTTGTTTTCTTTTATCTCTCTTGTTTAGTCATTCTTTCTCCCTCTGTCTAGCCATCTCTCTCTCTCTACGATATTTTGACAAATCTCATTCTCACTTTAGCAAACTCTACATTTGTTATTAAGCTGACTACTCTATTTCAATTTAAAAATAAAAACAAATATATTAGTTGAAAGTTATTCATGTAAGACCAGGTTTATATATTTGGACTACTGAACCACATACACAAAATAAATATCTGAGAAATGTAGTGGATGCTGCAACTATCAAACTATTCCATCCATCCCATAATTACAAGTCCTATTTGCCATTTTCGTCCCAAATCATAGTCCATTTTAGCATAATTATTTTTTTTCTTTCCTATTATACCCTCATTTTAATATAAAATATTCACTACAGCACCATTTCTCGAAAAAAGACTTCATCCATGCAACCTTAGCACCATAAATGATTGCACCAACGTACTAATCCAGTTGTCTGGGTTTTGAAATGAAAAATACCATAGTAACTGACAGCTCCATACCTGCTAAATTGCTTCCAGGAAGAAGATTTTGTTTCTGCAAGTCATGTCCAGCAAATACCTGCATTCGGCAAAATCTCACTAATTTATCATGCTCAAAGAAATCTATCAACTTTGAATCTAAAAACTATTTTCCAATTAAATCAACTGGCTTCTAAAAAAACCTCTTCATTCTTCATTTGAGGAGCCTGCAAGACAGAACCTGTGGAACTAGATGCTGTGCTATGAGCAAATGGATTAACATGTGTTCTCAGCTTATCAGATTTCAGTGAATCGCTTTCCTGAGAAAATCCTGAAGATCGAAGGTTTATTTGTGCTCTGCTGGTATCCTCTTCCACCAACCAGCCTCCTTGTGGCTGTATAGATGATGATGACGGCAATGGCGCGGGTACCCTGGCCAGAAGAGGAGGTTGACCTGAAGTTTGATTCCTTAAATCTCGTCTCACAGGAGGACCAAGCAAACTAGGTTCTGAAAGACAAATATACTGATTATTAAAACCTTTAACAAATTATTATAATATCACATATAAAGCCATCAACGTCAAGAATGAGTAAAGAAAATCTCATTATTCATACTTTGTGAAGGAATTAGTGGAGTGGAAAATACTGCTGGTCCAACAACATTTGGAAGTATGGCGACAGGCGGCTGGATGATTTCAGATCTCAACTCGGGGCTATTTGTCATGGAATGACTAGCTGAATCAGTACCATTCTTCTCATCCTGATGCACATACAAATTAAGGACAGCACAATAGATATATTAAATTTCTATTAATGCAGAAAATGTAACAGAGACAGAAAACATTTAAAACTTCTAAGCAAAGGTATAATATGTTTTTTTGTCCACCAATTAGTTAGAAGCAGAAGATGAAATAACATTTAGCCTTTATGACTCCCCAAACAAAGTAAGTGAGCCTTTAGTGATTAGGATCCAGTGCATAAACTTACATATTGGTTGTTCAGCCTCCGCTCAACTTCAGCACCACTCATTCCTTCATTAAAATGACCATTACCATTGGGTACAAAACCAGCATCCTACATGTCAGAAACACAAACTGTATAAAAATTTATATTTGTATGTGTATATATATGTATGTATGTATGTATACGTGTGTGTGAGTGTGTGTCGCGCGCGTGTGTATGTATATATATATATATGTATGTATATAAAAAGCATGACCTATATTATTGAAGGAGAAGATACCTCAGACATCATGTAATTGCTCACATCTGGAGCAGGAGGCAATGTAACAACCTCATCTTCATAAAAGACTCCAGAGATCCTTCGTAATAAACTCTCATCAAACTCCCTACAAAATATAAAGCATCAGAAATAAGAAAGCAATAAGGGAAAATAAATTATATATTTTTAGATAAACAATTTGATCTAAGGAAGTTGAAAGCACTTACTTGAAAAAACAACCTCTGACGTTGCATGCAACATTTCTCGCCACACAGAGGACTGGGACAGCATTTGCTGTCTGCACATACAATAGAGAGAGAGAAAAAAATAAATGGAGAATCTTGAAAGAAAAATAAATATAAAAAAACGAGTCAATTAATAAGTTCACGCATGCTAAATTCCATAATTCCCGCACCTCTGCTTGAGGAGCATAGTAAGGTGTGAAAGCTGGAACTACATGAACTCGCGGTTGATCCTTGTCTTCCCAAACCTTTGACCTATCATCAATTACCATTGCCATTTTTGGATGGCACGTGCCATCTTGAAAGACATTTGTCAAAGATTTCCTGGAACCTGTCAGAAACAGTAGAAGAAGTTAAATTTGGCATCAAGTAGAAAGAAAATGGGTGACATGATCCAATAGCAAAACTAAAAAAAAAACTTCTCTTGACTGCAGGTTGTTTAATGTGTTATACAAATTCAAATTGATAACTTCTTTGATGATCAACCAGACACTTCCGTATAAGAAAATAAATGAACTAGAGGATACCAAAACCTAATTTCAGCAAATTAACTCATAATAAATATCTAATTTCATTTTGATAATGAACAGTATAATATAATATAAAACAAAAATCAAATAATATTCAAAATTGTATATATTCTTCACTTGCCTGATTTAACACAAACAACACGATCCTGCAGTTGCTTTGACTCTATCAAGTGCGACCCTGGGTCAAGAAGCCTCCACATTTCAAAGGCATAATCTCTTTCAGCCATCGTACAGACATAAACTTCAAATCTTTTGCGTCCTTTGGCAGTTAAATAACTTCGTAAATCCTCCCAGGCAGGCCTCAACCTCACAAGCACACTAGTATCACGAATCTATACAAAGAAATGAGCAATAAACATAAGAAATCCACATGCACATGGCTAACAATTAGTTAAGTGGAATATAGCTGTTCAACTTGTTGAGATAAAGCCATTGAAAACGAGCAAGAACTTAAGGAATTCAGTGTCTTTGCGAGTATAAGCCTACAAAGCTAAAATATGTTAAGGAGAAACAAACGCAATAGACAAGGCTCTTTATGATCCAAAGTAACTCTGTCAAAGTCAATGATCAAGCACCTACAATAACTTCCAAGATCAATTTTAGAGCTACCCACAAACATGCAAAACTTACCTGCTCAACAAGTTTATAACAAAAACGAAAAATGTACGACTTATAAACTGCCTACTCTAGAAATTTATAGCCCGGCACAGATCAAAAGAGCAAATGGAATCCTGCAAAAAAACCACCTTACTTTGAAAAGTCAGCAAAAAGAAGCCAACACAGGCCAGAAATCACTAATTAGTCTTATTAAATCTTGACACTTTTATGGTTATTCTAAGGGTTAATGTTAAAAAAAGTCACGAACTTTACACGTTTTCTCATTTTAATCACGCAGTTTAAATTTTCTTATTTTCATGCACAAAGTACCTTTTTTCTCAAATTCATTCATTGGTGTGAAATGACCTCCACATCAGCAAATTACACCAATGTAGTCGTGACACCTCAGCAACGTGTATGAATTTGAGAAACAGCGGTAGTTCGTGCATGAAAATGAGAAAATTTAAACTGCGTGATTAAAATGAGAAAACGTGTAAAGTTGGTGAATTTTTATGACATTAACCCTTATTCTAATATATTCAAGGACATGTATCCACTCTCTAGGACATAAAAACAAATCAGAAAAATGGGAAACATTGTTGCATGGTTCAAAGCAAGCTACATGGCACTGTATCAGCACAAGATTATGTGGCACTATATCAGCACATGTTGCCAGATTTTGATTTTATTTTGACCAGATGTTAAAATTGGAGAAAGAAAATCAAAATACAGAGTTCAATTTTAAAAGAACTGGATTTAATTGAATGTTCAGGATTTTTCTCAGCATTTCGGCCAAAAAAAATGATGAGTTTCTGTAGCTGAGAATGTTTGACTAACTACCCAGAGCTGTCTGAAGTATATAATGCTAATTTAACATTATAAAATGATAGAAATCCATAACCAGATATCCGATTAAGATGCAAATTGCAAGGGGAGGATGTAGCCTCTTCTAATAACACTAGGTTGTTAAAGTAAGTGTAGGACAATGATCAAACTAAACACTTTTATTCACTTAAGTAAAGATGAAATCAAGTGACAGTAACACTATAACAAACAGCTCAAAAATTAAAGAATTTTAAGGTATACAATGTAATTCATGCTACAACTCGTAATTCTTTCTAAGAATTGTTCTTAGACACACCCAACCTTAAATTTTCATTTCACTAGAATACCTTTCAGGTAATCAGACTACTAATGCTATCATTAAAGTTTCCACAAAAGGAATCAAATGCAAAAAAATCACAAGCAAACATAAATAAGTCGATCTGTACCTCGGGATTGATACGAGTGAGAACAATGTTTTTATCTTGCAATCTAATCACAGGTCTAGCACGTCTCTCCTGAGTTTCAGACGATAACGGAACCTCCTCAAATTGAACTTTCAACATTTTCCCATTATCCATAACATAATCACTCTCAGTATACTGCTTCAACAACATCCTATCATCCATATACCTTTTCAACTCAGCCGACATTCCAGAAATCCGCATAGGATCAGTCTCGCGAGCAATCCAAGCCCTAATAGCCTCAATTCTATCTTCAAAAGACTTCATAGTATTGGCAACAATTAAAGTCTCATCAAGATCAAACACAATAGACAAACACCGCAAATTAAGCATTCCTAAACACGAATCGTAAAGACCTAAAGGTACAGGAAAGCACCAAAAACACGGAAACTTCTTCTGCTTACTCGGCATTGCTACTAAATGTATCTCCTCGTTTCCAATCAACACCACCGCAGTCTGCAATCAACAAAATCAAACATACTTCAAATATTTAATTAAATAAGCTCAAATTATAAACAAAAAAACATCGAAAATCGCGATAAAATCGACCTTTGATTCGTAAAAGCAACACGAGTGAAGTTTGATTAAATTCGGCTGTTCAATTGGAAATGACGATTCGAGTTTACATCTAACGGAATAAGAAGAAATCGTCTGTAAAATTGAAAGCGGCGGACACCGCTCGCCGCTTTGAGAAATCCGATGGATTCGTATCTCGTTGTTTGGGAACTGGAAATTCATGTCCGTTGCAGGAATAACATCTAATTCTCCTAATAATAGGTCTCCGTCGAACACCTTGGATTTAAACCCTAACCGGTTCATTTCCGTCAGAGGAATTTGAATCAAGAACGCCGGAAAATTTCGGAGAGAAAAAAGAATTGCAGCGGAAGATTTAAGAGATGATGAAATGTGAAGAAATTTAAGTGTGTTTTTTTTTTGCTTGTTTTATTTCTGGCGTTTTAACATCACTCGCTCGCTGCTCTTCTTTTTCTCTTTCTTGTTTTTTTTTTTTTCTCCCTCGCTATTTGGTCTGAGGTTTTAAATGGGGAGGTGGGGGTGGGTATTTATAGGCGGAGTGGTGGTGGAGGAATTGCCATTGAATTTGGTATGATTTACTAAAATACCTGATCGTATGGATTATTTGGTTTGGACAAGGAGGAGATGAGATGTAGGCCATTCCGTCGTCCGCGTGGCGGTTGATGCTGTGAAGGAAAGGAGGGGGAGCAGCTTTGAGCCGCATCAGCCTTACCCGATTTTTGTTTGAACAAAGGGTCAACGCCCCTCCTGAACTTGTGACACGGGGTCAGCTAACCCAATTTATACTTTTTTGAACAACTAACCGCGAAACTCTTCATTTTTAATCGAATAACCCCATAATTTATATTTTTATTTTAAAAAATAAATTTAAGATAGTTATATCGCAACAATTAGAGAAGTATTTCATTACTTTTTTACATCACTCATCTCCGATTTTGTATTTTACGCGTTTTAAAAATACAATTATGGGGTTATTTGACCCAAAAATAAAAAGTTTCGGGGTTAATTGCTCAAAAAAGTATAAATTAGGTTAGATGACCCTGTGTCACAAGTTGGGACACGTTGACCCTTTGTTCATTTTTGTTTTTTCCTTTTATGAAATATCGGCAAAACAAATCCTAACGTTTCACTTTTTTTTCGATTTAAGCTTAACGTTTAAAATTTTACGAAACAAAATATATTCTTTTAAATTTTTGCTAATTATAGTTTAAGCCGTTTTTCAGCTATCATTTGCTTATGTGGCAGCCATATTATTGATATATTAAATCTCAACCTTTAAAATTTTGCAAATAAAATTCCAAAGTTTCGTATTTTTACAACTTTTAGCCTAAAAAGATGACAAATTGGCTGGAATTAAAATTTAGGCTACAATTTACAAAAATTGAAAAGGTTAAGATTTGTTTCGTAAAGTTTTAAACGTTAAACTTAAATCGCTAAAAAATGAAACTTTGGGATTTGTTTCGCCAATATCCTTTTTATTAAAAGTTAAGCTATATTAAAAAGAACAATAAATAAAGTAATCAAAATACAAAATACAAATGAGCTATTGCTACAATAATATAAATGTTTAACGGCAATTTTTTAGGTAGTGAATTTTGTTCTTTCCCACCAGCGCTCATCTTTTCAATTGTCAAAAAGATTAAAAATCAAAAATCTGTTGAATTTTATAAAAAAATAAACAATTTAAAATTATAGAAAAGCATTTGAACGGTGAAATATCCAAATAAATTTGTCCAGATAACAAACTTGTGGTCCTCTTGTTGGATTCAAGTTAGTTAAAATCTGTGTGCAATTGTAAAATTTGAAGGATTAAAACATGAATTAGTCGTAACTAGTATATACAAATCCAAAGAAATTGTGATTTAAGTATAAAAAAATTGGAATAATTATAATATTTTAGAAGTTTTTTGGCCAATTTGCAAGTTTGACTGACTAAATTGACTATACACAAATCCATAGGGTCTTATAAATTCTTTTTAACACTTTTAAACACCAAAAACAACTTTTAGCCACTTTTTATGTGGCATACCTTATTAATTCTGAATTTTAACTAATAAATCAATAAGATAAATATAAAAATTAATCCTAATCCTAAGGGGTTCCTATTGCTTCCTCTGTAAAGAAGACTCATGACCTTCGCGATAAGAAAAGACAAGGGTCTGCCAAGCATTTGAGAAAGAACCGGGTTGCATGTCCCAACACTACTAGAGATTGGTTGGAGCAACACGTGGATAATTTGATTGTAACCTCTCCCGAAGTTTCGTCTTTGTTCTCTCAATTCGTTTAGTTTTCTCGGGATATGGAGGCTTGGAAAGGTTTTCCATATGATGATGTTTGTGACAAGATCGACTATTTGTTACAGGTTTGTCATGAGTCATATCTCATCTCCTTTATTTGACTTGCTTTATCTTGGTTTCTAACTCCTGGCCTATTCTTTTCCTGCTAGCTTATGCAAGGGAATGTTCTGGTTCGTTATCGGAGGAATGAGATGGCGTTGGTGACGCAGAAGCATGGGAAATAGATGGCGTCTCTCCGGGCCACTACGTCTATGGAGATGGTCAAGTTATCGAAACTGAACCAGACGGCTATGGATCGTATCAAAATATTGGAGAAGAAGATTACTAATTGCGAAGACGGCCTTCTGCAGCTTAGGTCATCACATGATAAATTGTCCCAACATGTAATACCCCAAAATATTTTAAGGTAATTAAGTCGTGCCACGTGTCAAGATTTCCGATAAATTAAATTTAAGGGGAATTTAATTTATATCGGAAATTTAGAATAATTTTTATTATGAAAATTAAGAATATAACTTCGGAAATTAATATAAAATAAAATATAAATCCCGTAACGGAATTTAGTTCGCCAAAGTCCGCGAAATATTTTACAGTATTTGTGGTAAAAGTTTCGAGTCAATCGGAGACCGTTTAAAATTTGGATGCGGATAGATTTTAGATTAAATTGAAAATTTTGAAAAGTTTCAAGGATCAAAGTGCAAATTAGCCAGTTTATATATATATATATATATATATATATATATATATATAATCCTCACAGATGAAGGATCCAGACCTTCATCAGTTCTTTCTTTCATTCTTTGTTCATAAACGGCGATCGATTACGGTTCGTCGCGCGGTTTCTGTTTCTTGTCCGTTTCTGACGTTCTATAACTCAAAATGATCGTATTTCGACGAGTAATCACGGTAAGCTTGACGTTTTATCGTTTAAACAAATATATTTTGAGTTATATCGATTCAAAGTTTTAGGCCACGAAACGATTTTATCGTTTTATCGATTATAGGATTGATATATAGCGTTTTGAGCTTAGAATACGCGTTTTGGTTGAGTTTGGAACGTTTTTACGTATGTAGCAGGTCGGAAACCCCGGAAATCGATTCCGGGGGATCGTGCACAACATATGGTGCACGAACGTGCACCTACACATGGTGCACGATCATGCACCCCCATGCACGAACGTGCACCCCCCCGACCCTCGCACCCCGATCTTCGTATCTCGATTGAATTAGTTGTATACGCGCGTCGAGGTTGGAAATCGATTGAAAACGATGGGGTATCGATTAACGTGAATAGTTAACCTAATGAGGTTAAACGAGAATTGAATTAGAAATGATATACAATCCGTAAACAAGTTAGATATCGTTTAATGGGATATGCGTGAGAAGCACGACGGTTAATGAAAATATAAAGTATCGTGTCTTGAGTCTAGAGTCAATCTTAGAATAGGATTCTGATATGAATCAAATATTTTAAAATTGTTTTAGATCCAGCAGGGCAAGAAGCAGCTGGACCAGTAGTTCGGGAAGCTTGACATTCCTAAGCCCCGACGTATTTTTGGATAAGCATTTTCAGTGAATTTATACAATTTGCTTTTAAAGTATTTATTCAAGCAATTACTTTATATTGCTTTATGTTTGAATTGCATGTTTATAATGCGAACTTTTTATATGAACTGCGCATACGCTTGATTTGAAACCAGTATTGATCCGATGGAACGTGCTACCTATTAAGTGGCAATAGGACTGTGTGATCACCGGTTTTGATTTGATACAGCAGTGAATTGATTATGATTATGAAATTTAAGATTTGGTGTATGATTTCGATACGAGTGGGCACTCGGTTACGGTGTAACCTGGAGTCCCCGTATCTAGTGTGTTGGACCCACCAGTGAGTTGGACTCACAATTTGAGATTAATGATTGAGTTGTTTGATTGATGATTAGTATGTTTGAGGATTAAGGTTTCAATCGGATCTCGTACTTGACTGCATATGATTGAATATCGTTTTATGTTTTATTTGAATACTTATTACTAAATATATGAACTCAGTTAGTATATTCCCATATACTGACCCCTCACATATACTGACCCCTCACAGATTTCCTTTCAGGTTAAAGACGCTTTGAAGTTTTGGACTTCTATCCTACTTCCAGAAGTCTGTATTTCTGAAAGTATATAAAGAAACGATACTTTACTCTTAGAGCCGCAGTAAATAAGTGTTTTGCAAGTCAGCTTGTAATGTATAATTTTCTGTAAATATAGCTTTAATGTTTTAAAGTTTTTAAATGTTTTACGCTAGTTACGTTTTGATATATGAGACTGTCAGAGGATATGTATGCCTGGCATGTGT
Source organism: Mercurialis annua (assembly GCF_937616625.2). Taxonomy (NCBI): domain Eukaryota; kingdom Viridiplantae; phylum Streptophyta; class Magnoliopsida; order Malpighiales; family Euphorbiaceae; genus Mercurialis; species Mercurialis annua. Next base: position 8,560,263 of record NC_065570.1, on the reverse strand, counting down.
TCCTTAACATGATACGTATTTATGCATATCATGCATGACGTTTATATTTGCGAAAAATTATTTTACGTTTTTAGGCTTGCTACGGGTTTCAGAGCAACTACTACCATTCCTTAGCGCTGGTCTCGGCCCATGAGATTGGGTCGTGACACAAGAACAGCGGAGCAGCAAGAAAGATGTGAATGTGTATATGAGTGGCTGTTTGACTGACATTTTCTCAACTGTTATAAAGATTGTCCGTTCAGATTATCCGGAGTATGACATCAATAAGTTCTTATCCATTGATCTTCGAGCACTGGGTCAACGTGTTGCGGTTAAGGTTGCTGCCAAAAAAACGGGATTACCCGTCTCTCCTGTTCTTCCTTCGGATGCCGTGAGCAATGGTATGATAGCTGCCATAGAGTTTGAGGTCGACAAAGAAGATGCTGCCAAGGGTACTGGTGTTTTAATGATGGTGATCTCAGCTAAACTCCAACCTGTTAAGATAAAATAGGTTAGAAGGATACGAGCCGATGTTTGGCTCGAACACTCTCTGATGCCTAAGTCAGATCCCGGATGGAGTCTTGAAAAAATAGTAAAAAGTGAATATGAATTGTACCTGACTTAGACATTTATTTATATAATCTTTTAGTAACTGTGTTATAGTGTAAGTCTTCCTTTAGATTTGAATTTATCTTATAATTGTGATTGATTCGAGTGTAACCATATCCCTGATTTGATGGGATATTGGTATTATCTGGTTATTTTAGCTGCTTGCGCTGATAATTAATCGTACTGGGTCGGGACTCGTTAGGTGTGACCTCTGGGTCAGTGTTCTGCTTCTCTTGTGTGAGTCTGATACTTATGTTGTCTCCATCATTAGTCCCTCCCAACATAAATATATTTTGCCAAGCATTTATGCTTGTTCTTGTGACTTTATCTTGGGCTGAGTCTCTGATCCATTGTTTTGGGTCTGGTGATGGGATGTGCCTTCTTTTTCTATTTCTGGGCTGGGCTTTAGTGATTTCATCCGTTGTGACTCTTCCTTTTTGCCTCTTTAGTTTTTATTTTTAAAATTCAAATTTTTTGAATTTTCCCAAAACTTGTCCCCTTACCAGAAGCCACGTTTCGTGTTGGTAACCGCTTAACGGTTTTTAGATATTTCCTTTAAATGATCTTTCTCTTCATTTCTTTCCTCTTTTTTATTTATGATCTCTTCTCTCCCATTCTCTCTGATCTCAACTTGCCTTGCTTCTTTTATTGCTTTTGGGTATTTCCTCCTTGTTCTCTCCAGGTAACTTCCTTTTCTTTCCTTAATTGTAGTTTAGTTATCCTTATGCCTCGAACTAGATCTCCTTGAGTTCTTTTACTTCTAATGTTGATAGAGATAATTTGAATGAATTTCGTGAGGAGTATGGTATCCCTCTTATTTACTCTCTTTCTGTGTGTGGTTCTTGTGTTGTTGCGAATGCTATTGTTGGTGAAGGAAAAATTATTGTGTATATGGAACAGTTACGTTGTGGCCTGTGTTTTCCCTTAGACCCATTAATCAAAGACTTCGTTCTAAACTATCAAGTTCCTTTGGGTCAAATCCATCCGAATGTTATTCGCATTCTCTGTTGTTTTATCGAGTTGTATCATAATAGGGACTTGGTGCCTTCCCTGAGTCTTTTCAATGAACTCTTCTTCGTCACTCGTAGGAACAATGAATTTTATTACCGTTTGCCTGCTCATAAGGGTAGGCGATTGGTATAGGGTCTTCTTAAGATCACCAAATGTTGGCAACAGTCCTTTTTTATTGTTAGTCATGAGGATGCTTAGACAAAATATTCCACTACAACTAGGACACCAACCCAAATTATATAAACCTCCATTTTTATCAATCCTAAAATAATCACTAGATATTCTTCCACTAATAATAAATCTCATTGAACTCTCTTTATCTTCTTCACCAATATTACTTCATCCACCGAATTTCCAACATTTTTTAACACCTGCAAATTCAATTTTCAAATCCCTTCCCTCTGTGATTACACTTTCACCGCTAGCTGGCGGCGTGAAGATGACCGGAAGTAGAGGGTAGGAAAAAAAACTGGTCAAACCGATTAACCGAATTAAAACCGGAAAACCAAACTAAAAAATGTGGTTAACCGGTCCAACGGTTTAGATTTAGGTTTTAATTTTTAATTTTCATGGTTAACAATTTAGGTTTAGGTTTTGAATTTTTAAAAACTGCGGTTAACCGGTTAACCAGTTTATATAATATATATTCATATGTTTTTTAATAATAAATAAAATACACTTTATAATCTGTAAAAACAATATGAATTTTATAATATACACACAATAAAATATAAACATAAGAATATATGACACATATTTTATTTAGTAACATTTATATATTTTAGAAGAATTTATATATGAAAAATATTTTAAAATAAATTTTCCTTATTAAAATACTTACTTAACAGAACTAGAAATATTTAAGATTATAAATAGTAGAAAGTGGGCGTGAACAACACCACAAACAATTCAAAAAATACAAACCTAGCTTTAATAATACTCATAAATTATTGGTAAGTAATAATTTATTAACATTTTCTCGGCAATACTCTTCCAATTCATTCATTTGAAGTAAGCTTCAGTTTACGTTCATTTTTCTGAACAATAATTTTTTTTTATGACATTTTCACATGTATTCCATTTTTTTTAATTTTTTTAATGGTTATTTGGTTAAAAACTGCAAAACCAACAAACCGAATTGTTTTTTATGGTTAACCGTTTAAAATTTTAGGTTTAGGTTTTTAATTTCAAAAGTCGTACTACAATAGACCGGTTTACAAATTACTCTAATGGACCGGTTAACCGGTCCATGCCCACCCCTAATCGGAAGCCAGTTGTTGCGACCATGAGAATTTTTTCTTGAACCACGTAATACAGTCTGATCAGAACCCACACTCCATCATTTTCGATTCAGAATAAAACTCACATTCACTGGCACAAAATAAGTCCAGTCAAGGAAAAAAAATCTAGACCCTGTAAGGCAACACCAAGAATTGCAACACTTTGAACCGGAGTATGAAAAAAGCTTTAGACATAAGGAGGAAGAATTTAGAAAAGGATGGGGAATTAAAAATAGAGATTGGGATAAAATAAAATCAACTATCAACAACATAAAAGCAATTATCAACATAAAAAAATAAAATTACAATAATTAAAAAAAACTTGTTGTAGTCTAATTAATTTTATATTTTTCATGACTAAATCAATTTAAATAACCTAAAAATATAAATTCAATTTAATATAATTATTTTTTTATTTTTCATTTTATTTCTATATATTAATTTAAGAGAACGTCATAACATTATTAGAATTAGTAGATTTATATTGGATATTTTAGTTTGTTTTTGAAAGATAAAAATTTAGGTGGTGTTTGGTTTAGCAAAATAACGTCCAGTAATAGGTTGTCCATACAATTTGTTTTTTTTTTCAAACCGGAGCTTTATATTGAGCTCAGGAATAGCAAAATAAAGCACAGAATCCTAAAATTACCACCCTTACTAACAAGAGAGAAATGACTTCTTTTATTGTTGCTTGGCATTACTCCGCCACTTCTTCCGCCACTACCGTCGCTGCTCCATTACTGTCACTGCTTTTTCTCAGGTACGCACTTTTTATGACTTAATTTGAGCTGCTTGGTGTTAATGAAGACGAAGAATAGTTTGCATTCTGTTTTAAAAAGGAAACATTACTATCAGAATCGATTAATGCCAAAGTACATTGAACAAATTACTAGAATTCAATTCTTTGAAGAAGAAAAAAGTACATTGAAAAAGAAAAGTAATCAATCATTGATTTTGCAGGAATTGAATTAAATTGAATTCTTCTCAAATAATTCTTGTGATAAAATTCATGGTAAACACTCAAATATCTTACTGGTTATTGTAGCTCATACATACGTTGATTTTATATATGTTGAGGCATTTATTACATAATTGATATGATTTTCAAGCCTTTTCTTTTTATTAATCCTTTTAAAATTTGTGTTATATTTAGGTTCTTCAAAATTGAACTGATTATTGGCTTTGCTTGTGCTTTTTAGTAGTGTTATTTTATGCATTCATTCTTATATTCAAGAAAATCAAAACTATTGAAGTGATTGTAATGTCTTGAAGTGATGAGAGTGACAATAAACCCATTTTTGTTTGCTTCCTTTGTGAATTTAAAGGTATTTCTTTAATTGCATCATCAATTGTTTTATGATTTTTTTTACTTTTTTATGTGCATAATGCAAGCTATGCAAAATCAAAGTTTGTGTATAACTTGATTGATTTGTTAATATGTTAATTAATATTTCTAAACTGGTCAGTTTTGTTTTCTACTGCCCATATTGTCCCTCTGCTGTCAGCACCAAGGATAAATATGGTACTCCTCGAATTATGACACATTCTATTTATTTTTAAAGTGCCTGACAATTAATTGGACTGCAGTTCAATTTGATTTTTAAGTTTTTTAGGAAGTTTTAGCCACCTAATTCCTCTCTCTTTCTTTCTTTTAGGAAAAAAAATCATATTGTGTTTTTTGTTGGTCGACTTTCGGGTCTGTATGCAACATGGAAAGAGTGTAAGGCTCATATTTTTAAGTATTCAAATGCTACATACCGTGTATTTGACTCCGAAGATGAGCTTTGACAGCCTATATTAGATTTTTTGAAGAATGCTTATGGTACAAGAATGTAAGCTTTCTTCTGCATTATTCTTTTTCTAATAATATTTTGATGTGTTAAAATATTATACCCAAAATATTATTTTTTATGGAATCTGTGTCAAATATGTCATACTAGTCAAAGTTTACTTGCAAATTACAATCAACATCTCAAATCAAAAAGAAAATGTTGGACAATATTATTACAGTTGTCAAATTAAAGTAAATGCAATTCATATTATAGTGTAATATTTTATTTATTATGTAGTACTAATTTTTAGTCATTTGTTGAGTTTAAGAGATGTAGATATTTGCGATGAGTAAATCATGCCATGATGAAGCACCGTGAACCACGCAAGGTGATTGTACCTTTTAATTTTCTTTGATTTTAAAAAATTGTTATGTTTTTTTGAATTTTTGATTTTTTTGTTACTAGGTTGGTGAGAGAGCTAGTAGCTATAATTCTTCAATAAGTGAAACTCTAATAAATGAGCTTCAAACTGTTCAACATGAAAGAGATGGTGCAATCATGAAGTTGAAGGACAAATAAATTATGTAAGAGATCTTACAACAAGTTAAAACTATTTTATTTAAATTTGAATAAATTAGATAAATAACATGATTATATGTGCTTTTTTTAAATTCCGATGTAAATTAGTACTCGCATTATTGCTTCCAAAATTTTGCTTGATAATAAATATTATAATTCGTAATTTCTTACTTTTTAATTAAAGAAAATAATAGATGAGAAGAAGAAATTATTTTTACGAAATGAGGAAGAAAGAAGAAGGTCATTAGGATTTAGTGTATTTATTTTTTTTACAGGCAGAAGGTACAAAAAAGCCCCTCAAGTATTCTAAAAGGAACACAACCTTTTTTTATTTCTGGACCACTTGAGCCCTCTAAATTTTTAAAATATTGCAAATATACCCCGCATTAGACTCTGTACGCAAAGAACCGTTAATTTGCTTATGTGTCAATGACTAATTAAAACTTATAATCCATATCACCATCTTCTTTGTTCTTCTCTTAATGAACTCGAGAAAATCATTGAAAAGAAAGAAAATCAAATTTTGACATAAGTAATATATAAAAATATCAATATTTGTTTTTGTTGTTTGCAAATCATTCAATGTTTTTGAAATTGAATAAATTGTCGATATTATTATTGATCATTTATTTCCTGGCTAACGCTTACACCTCACCCTTTTAAAACATACCCCACTGGCAACACTTTCCACTTATTTTGTAGAAAATATTCTTGTAGCTCACTCTAATGACCTCAAAACCTTGGAGTTTTTCATTTTTTTTTGTCGTTCACATCATGTTCCACTATTTTTAGTGGAAAATTATTGAAAATTAAACCAGGTGTGTGAGGGTCTTACTAAAGATGAAAGAACTGCATTTTAAAGAGAAAGTAGATTTAACAAATTTGTAAATTTTTGTGGATGTCGGATGTGGATAAAAAATCACAGCCATGTAGATTTTTGTGATATTATTCCACTTATTATTTAAGGTAACTATTCTTACTTTTATTATATCTATTGGTTATTGCTTAGTTGTTAATGTTGGATTAGTCATGGTTGGCTAAACCCCTTGTTTAAGGGTTATTAATGAAGGCATGTTAGTTGAATAGAGAATAGGATTGTGCTTTGGCTTGTGGTATGTTGTGGTTATGAGTTCTTAATGCCTAGGTTATTAGTCTAGGATCGTGGAATTAATTAGGCGAAGGTCATTTAATTAGACGAATGTGACTAACCATGAATCTAGTACCTAATCACGCGAGGACGGTTTAGAAATTAGATGGTCCTTAAGGTTTGCTTGTTTGATTATAATTTATTAGCTTAGTCGACATCTAATTACACTAGGGCGATTTAGATGTCGATTAGTTATTCTATTGCAAATTTTTCTAGTTCTTGACTCGAGAGAGCGGAATTTAAGGTTTTTAAATAGTTTGAACCAAAACCGGCGCCTCTTAGAAATCCCGACTCCTAGGATACTAGCGGCCTAGTTAGCAACCCATGAACGTTTTTACCTCTTGTTTTAAATCCATTTTAGTTAATCGTTTGTTTTATTATTTAATTGTTAAAGTTTAGTCATTGTTTATTTGAGTTATTTTTATTTAATTGTGATCCAAAATTCATGCTATTTGTGTGCTAAAGGAATTGAGTGACAGCTAAACTCATTTTCATCATAACTCTACATTCCTTGTGGATATGACAATCCAGACTTAAAGTCCATTATATTACGAGTTCGAATCAATACACTTGCATGTTTTTTATTTATCAACAATAGCATCATAGTAGAACAAAAGTCATGGCAAATTAGCTTAAAAAATGAGATGCTAATAAAAATTATTTAGTTTAAAAAAACAAATGAAATGTTAATCAAATTTATCGAGAAAAAAGTCTTTATTATTATTATTATTACCAATTTATTCTTCTAGACCGATCGCTATAATTTTGACATTTGGGACTTTAGCAGACCATAAGTGGCCGAACTTATAAATGACATGGAATATTTGACAGAAGTATATGGACTTGAACTATAAATTATCGTAATGAGTTGATGGATAAAAATAGCAAACTTAAAAAGAAAAGATCAAGAATTTTGAAGAAACTATGTTAAAAATTAATTGAATGTTTAAAATAAAATAATACAATTTAATATTAATATAATTATTATTCATTGTCTTTTGTTAAAATAATTGTATCTCCGAATCATCAAGAGGGTCGTTTACTAGTTTACTGATAAAAATCAAAAGAAATCATGTCAACATACTCAACACTCTATCTTTCAACTTATGTTGGCATCAAGTAGATTAGCAGTGTCACGACCTGATTTCACGGATCGTGAACCGCGCTAGGAATGTGACAGATAGATTTGAAATCTGTAGCAAGTCAACAAATATTCAACACAAATCAAACAAATAGTGATAACGCGTATACATCCATATATAAACAATGTCATTTAGCGAACCTATCATCGCTCAAGACATAAAAGTTCAAGCTTCGATCTTAAATAGTACACAATAATAAATTCAACATGCAGTTCCATAAACCAAATGCTTTAATAAGCATACAATATCGAGTTCATACATTAACATATTTATCACATCAATCTAAATCCATATACGAAAGATTCAACATACTTAAACTAAATTATAACACACATTGATAAATTCTTCATTTTACTGACCCCATAAAAATTATCTAATTATTTGATTGATATGATGACAAAGAGCTTTTGGAATAATGAAGTACATCATCGCAAAAATATGAATAACCGTAGCAACAACTTTAATTAGAACTTCTTTACTAGTAGAAAAAAATGAAAACTTGTTTTTATCCATAAAATTTAGAGGCAATTTGGAAAACAATCCCAGAGAAAGTTATATTTTTAGATCGAAAATTTGAAAAGGAAGACCTAAGTATTTACCTTGTACAGTATGACGGAGAATACCCATAAAAATATGAGTATAATTGATGCTTATGGTCATCAACATCTCAACTAAAAAATACAGAAAATTTACTAAAATTGGTATACTGACCACTCATTAAGTCATATGACAAATATATTTGATGAATTTAAGAAATGGTCAGAAGAGTAACTTTTGAAATATAATAGTATCATCTACAAATAATAAATGGGTAATAGTAGGGTAATTCTGGTTAATTGTGATGCATGAAAGACATTTGAATAAGACATCTACTTGTAAAACCAACTCAAACTTAATATCAAATCTAACCAAATACAAATTGACAAATGATTAGTTTACCACCTGAACTTGTGTCATAGTCTATATTATCTATAAAAGTACGGGGGAAGGGGGATACTTACGTTATTATTAATGGCAGATTAAATATGCACTAATCTATCTTCGAATTTTATCTGTCTAGCCTTTACAATTTTTAATTACTATTAGTTTTTCATGTTTAGAGACTCCAAAAAAAAATTACTATCAATTTAAAACATTTAAAAACCTCCCTTCCCACTCTCACCCTAGAGAGTGAGACACACTCTCCTGTATTTGAAGGTATTTTTTTGTCAAATTGGTATTTGATGGTAAAAAAATTTAAAATGGTCCTAAATATATTTAATTTTTTAAACTAACACATAATAATTAAAGAAAAAACAACTTAATCCTTTTAATTTTAAAACTTTACATATTAAATTAATATTAGCTATTGCTCCTCACAAAAACGAGGAGCAAATCGTTCCTCGTTGAAGAACAAACCGAGGAGCTATTGCTCTTGCTCGCCTGAAACTGACAAAAAAATTAATTTTTTCTAAAAAAATATTCAAAAAGGTCCCTAATCTGATTAGTTAAATTATAATTAATTAGCATTTAATTATGATTAATTAGAGTAAATTATGATTTTTATGCAATTTACTCTCCAATTAATGTGACACGTCAGCAAAAGAGGTTTTTTGATATGGTTTTGACAAGTCTGGGGTATAAATGATACGGCTTTCCAGCTTTTGAACTTTTTTTTATAACTATGACATAAGTTAGGGGAGTAAATTGATCCTTTGTTCTATACAAATTATAGGACCAACCCAAATTGAAAAATCGAACTAGACCGAATTGAAAATATGAATTTGGTTCGATTTTAAAAATTTTCATTTCGGTTTCGGTTTCGGTTTCTGCTCGACAAAGTTTGCAGTTGCGAAGCGTCACTGGCGGAAGCAATTCGATAGTCGATTTCTTGAGCTTTCTGTTTGGCTCCTTCACTGCCGTTATCAGTAGTAGCAAGCTAAAAACTTTTAATCCACAGAGGAATTTCGTCGAGCAAATGGTGTGCACTTTTTAACTCAATGTTCTATACAACCAGCTACACTTCCGCATCAGTTCTGCTTGACCTGGTAAAAGAAAGCAGGCAGTAGAACGATGCCTCTATTTATTCCCGTGTTAGAATGCCGAATCCCAAGCTATTAAGAAGCTTCTTCCTCGTTAATTACATCACTAACAATCACACAAAACCCTCCACTTCCTTCTTCTCTCGCCGCCTTTTCTCCAACTACGCTGCTGAGCAGTTCTCTGACGATGAGTATGAGTGCGATTTCGAGACCCACAAGGTTTAATTTTGCCCTTATTTAAATTTATCTTTTTATTTTAGGTTGGAAACTAATTTCTGATAAGTATGGATTGTTATTTTCAGGCTTCTTCTTCCGTGGCCAATATTGACGAGTGGAAATGGAAGCTCAGCTTGCTATTGCGCAGCGAAACTGACCAGGAAATTGTGTCCAGAGATAGGAAGGATAGAAGGGATTATGAGCAGATTTCTAATCTTGCTAAAAGGATGGGACTTTACAGGTAATGTTGCTGGAAGTGAAAGAATTACCAATTGGAATGAGTTTTATTTAGTCAATTGTTGTGTTTGGAAGTTTTTAATTGTGAAAACTCGATTCTTTCAACTCTGGAAAAGCCAAAAATTTAAAGAAAATAATATAAAGAAATGAAACCATGCCAAAGTTTTCATGTTTTTGTAAAACTTCAGTTCAATTGAATTCTTGCACATGAGTTATTGTTTGCATTGATATATCATACACTACCTCTGATATTCTGGTTGCTCTCTCCGCTAGTGAAATGTATGGAAAAGTGGTGGTTGCTTGCAAGGTTCCACTTCCTAACTACAGGCCAGATTTGGATGACAAGCGGCCTCAAAGAGAGGTGAGTTAATAATTTCTCGAACATTTTGGTGCATTTGTATCTTTTCTCATTATCTAGTTTCTGTTTTATTTTGGTCTTGTTAGATTTACTTAGTTGTTTGTTTTTTTGTCAAGGTGGTCATTCCGCTAAGCTTACAGAGGAGGGTAGAGAGTTTACTTCAGGAACATCTTGACAGAGCTCGACTTAATTGTGGAGAAGTTGCTGATGGTGCACCTGATGCTACAGTTGTTGATAAAGCTGAAGAGGTTGATCGAGATGAAAATTCAGAGTCTTTCTTAGATGGCTCTGTTATGGAGAAGGTTCTTCAGAGAAGGAGTTTGAAGATGCGTAATATGCAGAGAGCTTGGCAGGTTCACTTTTTTCAGTCTTAAGATGATTTACTAATGCTTGTTTCTAATTTTCGTTTCTAAATTTAAGTAACCCATGGATCAATCCTCAAGATTTCTAAGACATTTACAGAGTGAATGCATGCAATAAAAAGAAAAAAGAAAAAAAAACAAATTCTTCCGGGCTTCACCACTCTTCTCTCGTATTTCCATTTTTAAATTTTTTGGTGAGGCCAAAAGGAAAATCTGCTGATTCCTTGATCTATTTTCTGCATTTTGATCCTTGATTTCTTCAGTAAATAATATCTTTTCCGACTAAGTTCTTCTAAACCTATTCATTGCAATTATAAAACATTATTTAAGCAAGAAGTATATCACTATTTATCCTGGAATTGAATGAAGTGAAACTAAAAGCAACTCTCTTTGTATTTCTTTCGGCTGCTTCCTTAACATCTTACTTGATTTATTTCCAAAGTATGATGAACATTCTGGTTAATTTGGAAATGTGGTTTGGATTTTCTTCAGCGGAACTTCCTATGTAAAACAAGATGCAATTGTAGGTCTATCTGTTTTATAGAAAGCTAGAGTTCCTGGGCATTGGTGCCAACAGTCATGGAACTATAGGTTTGGTAACTGGTTCCTCTCTAAGCCAACTGAGTTTATATTATGGGGTGGAAAGTGGAACTGAGATTGGGTCTCTTCTTAATATTGTATCCATAATGTTCCCCAACTTTTTTTATCTAGGGATCCCTGCTAAGGATCTTTCTTCTCATATTCATTTATGCAGACATATAGTATTTGAATATGTGGAGTTGGTAAAGAAACAACTGTAATCATTAGGACTTTTCCTGAATGAATTGCTCGTTTTACAGGAGTCTCCTGAAGGCCGGAGGTTGACGGACTTCCGCAAATCTCTACCAGCATTTAAGGAAAGGGACAAACTGCTCCAAGCAATTGCCAGGAATCAGGTTGGACTGTAAAACTAATAGGTCCATCTTTAGCTAAGATGTCAGTGGTGCTGCATATGTGGAAGAAAGAAATTATCTTTCTCAAATTTAATTTTTAAATGGCTTGGTCTCTCCTCTTTGATAGTCACTCTGTGATGATCTGATGAGTAAGTTTTAGTATATATTTGATTTGACTTAGTTTCTAAGTATCTTGGAAGTAGTTTGAGGGTAGCTAAGGAGGGTAGAACTGATGGTGTTATTATTTTTCATAATGATGCAAAGTTATTTGAAAAATATGAGTGTTTAGAAAATAATCAAATGAAATAAGCAATAAAAATCACAGCTAATGCCTAGATAATATTTTTCACCCATTCAATGTTAACTCTGGCATGACAGTTTGATTTTCTTTCAACATTTTTTGATTGAGAATTATCTTTTTTGACAATTATGATTGAGAATCATCGCAGGGACTATATTTTGAAATTCTGGATGAGTTTTGTACTTGGATAACATATTAACTTGGTAGAGATTAGCTTGATATACACAGTTTTTTGTTGGAGTTTTATATCGAGCTGATATTTCGTCTAAATAATAGTTTAAAGTCTTAAAGAGTAATAGAGGGAGTAAAAGTCTGAAGTGTGTGGCTAATATTGAAGTGAATATATATTAATGAAAAGTGCTCATGATGCAAACATCGGAAAGAAACTAGTTGTGTGAAATTTTGAATATATATCTTTAGACAAAACTATTTCATGGTAGTATTAGGGTTTATTTAAGCATGTGGTAACTGCTTCAAGTTCCTAGAATTAGTTTTTGTGGGATTTTTTCCTTTAGCAGAGGACACCTGACATGTTGATGGATCAGCCAGTTTATAGTAGCACTACTTGCTTGGCTGGTTTTGTATGCATCTTGGAAATTTCTAAGCATTAATGCTTCTTGATCTTATTGGTTGTTTTACAAAGCATGGGTGCAAAGTCTTGGTGCTCTATCATAGGAAAACTAGATATTGTTTAGGGATGAAAACCAATAGGCGGTGGTTAAGAATTGATGCATTTTCTTGGAGGCTGATAAACAATCTATGATGCCATGTGTCCAATTAGTATTTTCTAATTCTATATGGTTTCTAAGAGTGGTATCCTAATGGTATGTTAGGGCCAGTCTGCATTTAATTGAAGTGTTGCAAGCAATTGGATAAAAATATGGAAAGATGATGCAAAGTGCTTCAGTGTCTCACCTATGCCATTGCCTCAAATGAAGTAGGGTAGAGTTGAAGTTCTTTGTTTCTAGGCGAATTAATGATGAGATAAAGCTGTGAAAATAGGATTCCTGGAAGTTGTTATGCTGTTCTTTTTAGATGCACAGTTTGTGAAACTGAGACAAAATAGCAAAATAGGATAAAGTATAACTGAAAAGTGAAAACTAGTGCAGTAAATCTAAAAAAAAGAAGAAAAAGGAAATAGTTGTTCCGTAGGGGAAAAGATATAAATAAACAAGAGAAACTCAATAGTGAATTGCCATGTAAATCGAAACACAAAGCGTTATTTAAACATTTTGAATCATGGAACTTATTGTTTTTAGATATCATATGTTTTGGTTGCTATAACTAATAGACATTACACAGTTCCTTTAATATAATGCTCTTAACATATTACTGTGTTGGTAGGTTATAGTAGTATCCGGGGAGACTGGATGTGGCAAAACAACTCAACTTCCTCAATTTATTTTGGAGTCAGAAATAGAATCTGGGCGTGGGGCATTCTGCAGTATTATTTGCACACAGCCTCGAAGAATATCTGCCATGGCTGTTGCAGACAGGGTGTCTGCAGAGAGAGGAGAGCCTCTTGGAGAAACGGTAAGTGTTAATTCTCTCAAAGCAAAAACACTACTAGCACAGAGAAATACTCTTGATTCTTCTGCTAAAAATATTACAATTGAAAGCCTCTTTATCTTTCTGCTATACGACAACAGATAATTTTTTGTTAGGTTGGATACAAAGTTCGACTGGAGGGTATGAAAGGAAAAAACACGCATTTACTTTTCTGTACCAGTGGAATTTTACTTAGACGGATGCTAAGTGATAGAAACTTGAGTGGTATAACCCATGTTTTTGTCGATGAAATTCATGAGCGAGGCATGAATGAAGGTAGAGCCCTAATTATTTATTTCTTGTTTGTTTTCTTTCAGAAGCAGCTTAATTTAGTCTTGAATTATTTTTCATTCATCAACTTCTTTGTAACAGACTTTCTATTGATTGTACTCAAGGATCTTCTTCCACGCCGTCAGGATTTGAGACTGATTCTAATGAGTGCCACTTTGAATGCGGAACTGTTTTCCAACTATTTTGGCGATGCACCAAAAATTCATATTCCTGTAAGCTAGAAGTTAGATGCATTTATTGTACATATATGTTAGAGATAATAAAATCACAGTTGGAATCTCACCGAATAGTTTAAGCTTTTGGGTGAATTGGCTATCTGATGTAGTATCATAGCCTCTTTAATCGAAAGAGTTTGATTCTTGGCAACCTCCATTTTATTAATTAAATATTTGAGCACAAGTAAGATGGTTCTGTATTTGTTCATGAAAACAAGTTTAATTGGCATTACGTGTAGAGGTGTGTTAAAGATTATAAAACCATAGTTGAAGTTTCACTTAATAGCTTAAGCTTTTGGGGAATTCGTTATTTGATAATATAATAACTTTCCTGTTGTCCATGGAGAAGTGAATTGGACCTGTCGATCATTGAGTAGATAATTATTATTCTGGGAAGGTTCCTGGACACAAGTTTCCATTTTTTAGCTCATTAATTTCCTAGTTGAGGGGCATAAAAGGGTTAAAATGAGCTGAAAATACCAAGTTGCATGCTAAATTGACCGAAGAGAATCTATAGGCTGATTTGATCGACTATCATAATTTTGAGGGCCAAATTGCACCATGTACCTTTCATGTTTTTGATCGACTCTCATTGACTATGGTTTTCATCTCTAGGTAGTAATTGCATTTGTTCTTCAAGTGTCATTGTTGTTGGCTTAGCTTGGTGATTTTTAATCAACTCAAAGACACAAGAGATGCTATGCGGGGGCCATGGTGAAAATCTGCATATGAGAATATATCTTATGTGCTTAGAAATGTTTTAAATTCACAATTGAACTATGTCTTGTGGCTTCAATATGCAAGGAAAGTTGGATAGTTAATTTTTCATGTGCCAATTTCCTTAAAATTGCTTGAAGTGAAGGTTCATTCTTGATTTTATCCCATGAAGAAACAGACATATATTGGTAAAACGAAAAAATGTACATTTCTCCAATCATATCATCTAGTTATTTCCATGCAGAGGCAATTACATGCTTTGGATTTGCATTGCACGGTTGCACCATTGTTGTGGTTCTTAAGCACATTTCTGTATTGTTCAGGGATTTACATATCCAGTGAGGTCGCATTTTTTAGAAGATGTGCTGGAAATGACTGGTTATAAGTTAACATCATTTAATCAGATTGATGATTATGGACAAGACAAAATGTGGAAAACACAGAGGCAGCTTGCACCACGAAAAAGGAAAAACCAGATTACTACTCTTGTTGAGGTATGACATTGACAACTGGTTACTTCTAGACAGTTCGTGCTTTAGTATGGTTGGATTTCTTCTAAGATTTCAAATGAGTGTTTTGATTTTCTTCAGTATCTGTGTTATGGTTTTCTTTTCATTACTATTTTTCAAAGAAGATATATTTATGTGATTGTAATCATAAACCTTTTACTACTGAATGTTATAATGTGCATGCTTCTTGTATGAAGGATTTGAAAAATTTGTTTCCCCATGAACTTTTATCCCTTCAACATGTAGCATTGTCAGATCGCTCGCAAGATTATTTTTAGTTACCTTTTATTTATTACTTCCTTGCACTTGTCAGAAACATATTTTTCTATAGAACATGCATACTCTAGTTCTGAAGGTCTTGCTGAAATAAGCTGACTTTTTGGCCGTACAGGATGCTCTAAATAAATCAAGTTTTGAGAGTTATAGCTCCAAGGCACGTGATTCATTGGCATGCTGGATGCCTGATTGCATAGGATTTAACCTTATTGAGGCAGTTCTCTGCCAAATATGTAGGAAGGAACGGCCTGGTGCTGTCTTGGTATTCATGACTGGTTGGGAGGATATTAGCTGTTTGAGGGATCAACTTAAAGCTCATCCTCTTTTGGGAGATCCTAACAGGGTTCTGCTTTTAACATGTCATGGTTCTATGGCAACCTCTGAACAGGTAAGACTGCTTATGTTTGATCTGCCGTTTTTTTGGCTTGTTTATTATGCTTGTAATTAAGTTGTCTAAGGGTTGAGGATTTGCCTTGTGCATATTAAGCTTATGATTTAAAGGACATTGATGAGGTGCTCGGTTGTTTGAAAAGACCCAGCCAACTGATCGACATTTATGTAATTATGAATCTTGATACACTGAGCCCAACTACTATTAAGTAATACATTGTAAAATCTATTTCATATTCTATATTATGTTGGCACTAGTTTCCTTTAATGTCATTTTGCAGTTGCAATACCACTTTTAGTAAACTAATTAAATGCTGTGACATTGAAATAATCGAAAGCAACAAATCCACCAGGTAGAAAAGGTCAGAGAATAGCTCAAAGCTGTTGCTATGAATTTAGGTTGTTTTCTCGTTCTGATTTCAGGTGCTTTTTTATCATGTTTCTGCACTTGGTTTAATTTTTACCTTAATGTGATGAGTTTTACTTCCTCAATCCACCTGAATGATAAGGTCTGAATCCTGTGGATGACATGGGTTCTCCAACTTAACAAAGAACTACATGCTAGAACAACAGAACATGCTAAAAAAAGCAGTGCTAATCAACTTGGATAACATAAACAGAACCCTCAAAAGCTTTGGAATCATATACCCACATATAGGTCAAAATACTACTTTGGCATACAGCAAATCCATTTGTCAAAAAATCTGATTTTTTGAAACTGAATGAGTTAATTGATCATAAAAGAAGCAGTCGCCCTAAATTTTCCTCTCATATATGTAGTGTCCTATAAAATATTATATTACTTGTCGTGGTCTCACTATAATTAATTGCATACACGCAATTGAAAAAATTATAATTTGCACTGTCGTATGTTAACATCATTTGGGGTGATGACTTATTTTCATATTATTTCACTGCTTCTGTCATTGCTTTTGTGTAGAAACTCATATTTGAGAGACCTTCTTCCAATGTACGTAAAATAGTTCTTGCCACAAATATGGCAGAGGCAAGCATCACAATAAATGACGTAGTCTTTGTGGTTGATTGTGGAAAAGCAAAAGAGACCACTTATGATGCTTTGAACAATACACCTTGTCTGCTGCCATCATGGATATCACAAGCCTCTGCTCGACAAGTGAGTTTTCTTCTAGCATGTGTTAACTAAACTTGGACTTTATTCGTGAATTTTTCAATTGAATGCTTCAAATCATGATTGGAACCTTATAACTTTTTTGGTTTACAACTGTAATTTTTTGTACAAGGTGTCTGGCATTAGATCCCAAACTAGTAACGTTGAAAGAAATTTGGACTTAAATGCTAGTATGCCCTATGAAGTAATTGAATATCATGGTTAATCAGCTGAAAAAGAACTCTCTGAACCGTTTAGTTCATAAGCTTATCCATTTATTTTGGTCAATTATCCCCAATTTAATATTGTTGTAGTATAATTTCGAATATTATAGAATATGAAGTAATTAGGCCTAATGTCTTAAAAAACCCCGACCTTTTAGTCCTTTTTCAATCATACCCTGACGTTGAAAATTTATCAATTTTACCCTATTTTGCATTTTTGTGTTTCAATTGTACCCTGAAAAATTAAATTAACGTCTTTTGCGTTTGAAAATTTGTTTAAAACATTCTCCATGTCTCGCATATATTAATTGTATATTTTTAAAATTTATTTAAATTTAGTTAAATTAATTAAGAATTTAAATTAGTGTTAATTTGATTATGGTTTTTAGTTAGTTTTTAAAAATAAAGGACTTATTTGTACTTTTTTGAATAAAAAAGAATTTAATTTCATGTTTAGACTTAATTAATTGAACGATTTCATCATTTAAGTAAAAAAATTAACGAAAATTAAAATATTGGGGTACAATTGAAAACGGAAAATTCAAAAGTGGGTAAAATTGATAAATTTTCAACATCGGGGTGGAATTGAAAAAAAGTTTAAAGGTGAGGGGTTTTTGAGTGATTAGGCCAAGTAATTAATAGAAGGTTATAGAAACAAGAAGGTAGTTAATTATAGATGATTCTAGAGATTAGAAAGCTCTCCTATGAATTGTATATATATATATATTTCTCTATGTTCAATTTCATAAGACAGCAATTCTTCTTTAATCTTTACTTACAACAATTAGCTAATTGACCTAAAGTGTTTAATTAACCAAAATGAATAAGTTAATGTATTAATTGGGCTTAAAAGTTAATTTCTGCGTTGATTGACCATGACCTACAAGTTCATGGGACAATTAGTATTCTAGTCAATTAATTTGTAACTTCATATATCCATCCATATTGATTATGTGATAATGCATAACCCATATCTGAATTCAATCCTTCCTACTCATACTTGTTTGTACTGCCAGCTTTACAATAATGCATGTGTGCTGGGGGGGCTTCTGTGATCTGCGATAGTCTCACATAAGTGTAGGTGTTTGCTTATAGGTTACATAGATCAGTTTTAAAGTTATAATTTTGTTGGCAAAGTAACAGCAGCTTAGCTTGTATGGAATGATTAGATTTAATTGACATTTTTAATGGCATTTAAGTATTTCTTGTTCATTTACCCTTTTTTTCGCCCCATAAACCATTACATCTATTTACTGTTTGTGATATACTTGGTTTGCAGAGAAGAGGCAGAGCTGGTCGAGTGCAGCCAGGTGAATGTTATCATCTCTACCCTAAATGTGTATATGAAGCTTTTGCTGAATATCAACTCCCTGAACTTCTGAGAACTCCCTTGAACTCTCTTTGCTTGCAAATAAAAAGTTTACAGGTTAAAAGTATAGCAGAATTCTTGTCAGCTGCTCTCCAGCCACCTGAACCATTGACGGTAAGTCAATATATGTCTATATGACGTAGCGGAAGTAAACTATTTGAGACCTAAATATCGCCTAATTCGCACACTTTTATATTCTGGCAGATTTATTGAAAATTCCATGATTTGGATTGTCGATCTGTTTTTTCCATAATTCCAAATCCACATCACTATAGCTAGAAGTTTATCTTGTTGGCATAGGTGTAAGTGTAGGGTTTGAATATATAGATAAAAAATTTAAATTATTATTGATACAAATTAAGTTGATCAAATTAACACAAACAAGGATCACAATGTTGAAAATAATTTAACATTAAATATTCGTTGTTTTATTTGAATTAAGAGCTAGTAAATTATAATTTGAAATAGTTCTGTTTCATTTATGAATATTTTATTAGATTTAGATGTTTGTTTGTTATGTATTGCCTATAAAAGATTATGTTATGTTGTTATATATCAATAAGATAATTCATCAATTTCCTCCATCTTCATGTTTCTTTCTAAATTCCCCAACACACAATGCCAATGTTTTCAAGATGCATAGATGACAAGATTTCGTGTGCTAACCTGTAATAGACAATACTTTCAACAAGCTTCTCTTTATTCAGGCACCAAACTGATAATGTCTCTAGCTTGTCCACATGAATCGTCGCAATCAAAAATGCTAGTTTGAGCTACTCTTGATCTTGACAATTCTTTGTCTTGAC
The DNA here is from genome assembly GCF_937616625.2 of Mercurialis annua. NCBI lineage: Eukaryota > Viridiplantae > Streptophyta > Magnoliopsida > Malpighiales > Euphorbiaceae > Mercurialis > Mercurialis annua. The sequence continues at coordinate 8,540,843 of NC_065570.1, read as the reverse complement.
CCTTCTTGTCTTGACAAAAAGAACTCCTTAGCTTATGTGATGGTGGTTGAATCCAACTTCTTAAACGTCCAACTTCCAATGATGCTTATGTTAACCTTTGCTGTCTGTAAAACAATATGTGTATCTCTTTACATTCACTCTATTACTTACCACGTTATCCTAACCTGCAGAATTAGATGAAGAATAAACTCTTAAAATCCAATTTTTCTCTCAATAAACTTTTAGGTACCGTTTAGATTGAGGGATTTTGGAGGAACAAAATCCATGGATTTCACCGAAAACAATCGTTTAGTACGAAAAAAGGTCATAAGAGTCCATGGATTGTGGAAATCCCTCATCCATCAAAACCCCTTGTTTAAAATCCCACCTCCTAGGTGGGAAAGTCGAAATCCATCATTTTTAATGAATGACAAATTGTGTTTAAAATTTAAATATTTCAAATATATCCCTATAAATCCATGAATTTTAAATTCAATCCAAATAGCAAATTCATAAATCCATCGATTTCACATTCCATGGATTTAGTAAAAGCCATGAATTTAAAAAACCCTCAATTCAAACTGTGCCTTAGTATAGTAAGTTCCACCACATGCTGCAAACCTACGAATACATGGTCATAAGAAGTACCAAAATCACCTATGCACAATAACCGTGTCACTTTAAGTCAAAGGACTATATACACAATTATGATCTAGATGATGATATGTTGACATTATACCATGATATACATCATAGTATAACACATCCATCACATGAATGTCCACATATGTATTCTGACATCTCATGTCAAGTAGCCTGTCACTCACTACCTCCGTATGTTAGTATCTCATACTGATCGAAAGAATAAATAGAGGTGGTGGTCTTCCGATATGTGATGCCCTTTCACATATCTAATTACCAAGCAGCCTGAAAGTATTTATACCAAAGGAATTCGTCAATTATATTCTTAACAATTGAAAATGGATCCCTTAACAAAATATTTAAGAACATATAATAATATTGAATTATTTGACATTAAAACATACATTTATATTGTCAAAAGGGATGTTTATTTAGAAGATCACATGACATGTCTCGGGTATTGTAAATGAAAGATCTTATTTTATTCTCTCATTCATTTGCATGTACTGCGAATGATTTGAGACTTATTTTTAAAGACTTCTTTCTATAATGTCATGTTTTGATATACTTTGCTACCTCAGTTGTCAGTCAGTAATACATATTAAAATTTTGATGGGTTACAGGTCCAAAATGCCATTGATTTTCTGAAGATGATCGGTGCATTAGATGAGAAAGAAAATTTGACTAATCTTGGTGAGTGTACTCAGTTTTGCTGGCAAGAACTTCACAAGCTTCACTTGCTATAATTTTGTGTACGCTAATTTTTTATTCTCACCTATGTTTAATCAGGGAAATACTTATCAATGCTACCAGTAGATCCCAAGCTTGGGAAAATGCTAATCATGGGTGCTATCTTTCGTTGCTTTGACCCTGTATTGACAATAGTATCTGGTCTAAGTGTCCGGGATCCTTTCCTTCTTCCTCAAGAGAAAAAAGATGTAAGTATAGTTTGCAAGGTTTAATTGTTTCTTCATAGTTGTACTTGTAGTACTTATTAAGGCCATTATGGAACTGTTTTGAAAAAATATTCAAGCACCATTTTATCTATGCATTTGGGTAAGATGCTTGTTGTTTGTTTAAAATTTATTAGTTTGTGCTATAATTTCGACTTCTGGGTCCTCAGAAGATGTACAACTTGCTGCAGAAATGAAAATAAACTAAAAACCTGCAATGCGGCTGTATTTTCCTTATTTTATTTGCTAGTTCCCGGGTTATATGACATCTATATTTTCTTTATGTAAGGAGTCTGAAGTGATTTAACAGTTTTGTTTGCTAGCAATTCATTATTTCATGATATTTGAAGAGATTTCCGCATGAATTGCTTTGCATTTTTGTTTTTCAACTAAAAAGAGTGTAATTTAGGTGAGTGAAACAATTGTTTGTTCGAAAATACTCCATCCAATCTTTCAATATTTTGGAGTCTGACCGTGTTATATGCTAAAATTATCCCATCGAAAATTGCTGAGTAAATATCTGATGTTATAGGCATATGACAACTGAAATGGACTTTTTGGGAGAAAAGATTTTCCTTGGATGCAACGCTGAAAACTATGTTTGAGAGAAACATAATTTAATTTAGAATGGATGTTAAATATTTAACTGCAACCTTGGAGCCAAGACTTCGGAAGAAATATTCTTGCATTCATTGTTACTGCTCTGTTTATTCTGGTTTATATTGCCTTTTATGTAAAACAGCTAGTCGAAGTGATTATTGGATATGAAGATTTGGTTTTAGATTATGTTTCAATAAGTGTGCTTTTCTTTTCTCCTTGATTTAGTTGGCTGGAACGGCAAAGTCTAGATTTTCTGCAAAGGATTACAGCGATCACATGGCTCTCGTCCGTGCATATGAGGGATGGAAAGATGCAGAAAGAGAAGGGTCAGCATATGAATACTGCTGGAGAAATTTTCTCTCAGCACAAACTCTTCAAGCAATCCATTCTCTAAGGAAGCAGTTTAATTTCATTTTAAAAGATGCTGGGTTAGTAGATGCCGATGCTGGCATCAACAACAAATTAAGTCACAACCAGTCATTGGTTCGTGCAATCATATGCTCTGGCCTCTATCCCGGCATAGCATCAGTAGTGGTAAGCAATGGCTACTTAAAAGTTGCTTCCTTTTCTCAATCCTGAAATTTGTTAGATGACATTTTTATTTTTTATTTTCTTGTGCAGCACCGAGAAACATCTATGTCTTTCAAGACTATGGGTGATGGTCAAGTTCTACTATACGCGGTAAGTATAAACAAAGGAATCAAAGAGCATGGGTTTGCATAATAGTAAACTAATTTGCCTGCACCCCTGTATCCCACATCAAAAGACGATGAATTCACATAGTGGTGATTATAAGGTTACTCCATCTTTCTAAAAGTCAGCTAGCCTTCTGTAGTGTCTATAATGGGTTAAGCCTCATATGCGCTTTATTGGGCCTTTGCCTTGGATGTATGAATTGGTTTCCTTTATATATGGCAGGAAAAAAAAATTCAAATCTCAGATTTCTGCTTGGTTGGTCTTTTTTTTTTGCTGTGCATATGCATGTAAATTTAGAAATGTTGAATTTTAATCGTGATTTTAAGCATGTCCAATTTTATTGGGATCTCCTCTGACTTTGACATGATACTGAAATTCATATTGCAGAGATTTCACATGTCATTGCCTTCCATGTGTATTTTACAATTCAAGTTGAATTCAAAGGAGTTTAGATTAGAATGGTGTGGTTGCATGTGTGTGGGTGAGAGAGAGTCCTACCTCTGTAATTCTAAATAATCCCATTTAAGACTCTGCTTTTGGTGTTGCTGACATTGTTCTTACTGATTATGCATTTTTTAAATCTAGATTGTAATATTTGCTCAAGGGTTTCATCAGTTTGCTGAATTGTTCATTACCTATAAGAGCATAAAAACAAGAATTTATGCTTCATATTACAGTCTCTTAATTTGTAAACATGAAAGCTTTGTTAGTTGAGCAGTTCCTGAAATGTAGAAACTGAAAAATATAAGATCAGAAATTGGAGATATTCTTTGCAAGGATATAGTTACATCCTACCTTACATGTACATGTGTGTCTTCGTTGATGTGGTGTGTGTTCTATTTGTTTATCATTTTTTTGCTTGTTAATGGAATTTTATGTATGATTTCATATTATGTTATGATAAGGACTTTATTTCTTCATCAGAATTCTGTGAATGCACGCTATCCAACGATTCCTTACCCATGGCTGGTCTTTGGTGAAAAAGTCAAAGTTAATACAGTTTTTATACGTGATTCAACTGGTGTATCTGATTCAATACTGATCCTTTTCGGCGGCGCTCTTAGTTGTGGTGCACAGGTGATTACATTTCCTGATAGATATTTAGAATGCTGTAAATTCCTTGACTTTTGGATTTGTAGTCATTAAAATTTTCTTTTGCAGGCTGGGCATTTGAAAATGTTGGACGGTTATGTTGATTTTTTCATGGATCCTAATTTGGCCGAGTGCTATTTAAACCTAAAAGAAGAACTGGATAAGGTCATTCAAAGGAAGGTGAGTTAGCAATCAGGAATGGAAATAAATATAAAGCTTATCAGCCTTTTTATTAACTTTCGGTTCTTTTAGGTGATTAAATGGAATCCGTGCTAAGAAAATAATCAGTATGTCTTAAAAGCTGATCTGCTTTTATGTTTGTTTAATATATTGCATGTCGTATGTGAAACATTTGTTCATAATTTTTTTTTTTAAAGCTATCTATGATGGACATGAACATGCGATCTACATGCTGATTGTTCATAAAAGTAATGTTTCTGAACTTGTAGAAGAACAATATTTGCAGCAGGACAATTATGATTAACTATCAAACTGTGATTTTCACTTATCCTGGTTGTCAAAAGCTTCATTTTCTCCAGGCTTCAGCAGGCTTAAGTTTGGCATTCGTATTTCAAACCTTTTTGCGCTAAAAGCCCTGTTAAGATTTACCAAGTAGAGGGTTTTTTTTGTTATTGATATACTGTGTTCAACTCAGTTCTTTTTCATCAATTTATGCACATTCTAATGTAGCATTTTGGTTTATAAATGTTGTCTTTAAGTGATATAACCTTGCAATGTTGCAGCTGCAAGATCCTAACCTTGACATTCTCAAGGAAGCCAAGTATGTGATGCTTGCTGTTCAAGAGCTGGTATCGGGGGATCAATGCGAAGGGAGATTTGTGTTTAGACGTGAAAGCAAGAAGCCTAAGGAGTCGAATGAAAGCAGATTCAGCAAAGACGGAACAAATCCAAAAAGCTTGCTGCAAACTCTTTTGATGAGAGCTGGACACTCCCCTCCAAAGTACAAAACAAAACACCTCAAGACAAATGAGTTTCGGGCATTGGTCGAGTTCAAGGGAATGCAGTTTGTCGGTAAACCCAAGAGGAACAAACAATTGGCCGAGAGAGATGCTGCGATTGAGGCACTCGCCTGGTTGACTCACACCAATGACCGTGACGACACCTCCCATCCTGATGTCACTGAAAACATGTTAAAACTTCTTGGAAAACGTCCAAGATGTAAGCGTAACAGCGGTTAATCAACATATATGACTCTTCAGAAATAGTTAGTGCAATGAAGATTTCAGCTCACTATGGACCTGCATAAGTTATGGGCAACAAAAACTCAAAATTATAGAGTTTTATTGATCTCAAATTTTGCAGGCAGTGAATTAGAAATGCAGGTCTACATAATTATACTTTTGTTGATGTCAATTTAGTATGTAAAATATCCATTTTAGTCTCTGTATTTGTAATCTATGAGCTTTTTATTTTTTATTTTTTACATTTTAATTTTAATCAATAAGATTATTATCTCATTTTTTTTACAGTTATCTAAATAAAATTGTAAAACATATTACTTTTTTTACTCAACTAGTTAATCAGTTGTATATTCTTTTAATTATGCATTAAAGTTATTAAAATTCAATAGTTGTATCTATATTATTTTGATTTAAATTCTTTGATTACAACTTTAATGAACAGATTAGGTTTCTTTTAATCACTTTCATTCTTATTTCAAAAAAAAAAAAATCAACTACACTATAAATTTAAAAATTATTTATGTTCATGATTTTCTTATGTAATCAATATATAACTTAGAGAAAGGTATAAAAATGACTAATTTTTCCACCTATGTTCAAAAATGACCTTTAATAATTATGAAATGCAAAAAATGACTTCAACATTTCTAAAATCTAGATTCTTTTGCCCTGTGCTTAAACAGGGTTGAATCATAGGGAAAGTTACTCAGCATGCTACAACACTGGTTCTTTTAGATATCAGCCATCATTGACAAAAAAAATCAACAAGGCGTGCTGCAAAATTAAAAAAAAAACACAAGAAAAAAAACAAAATACAATAAATTACAGATTTAAAACAATATAATTCAAGAAATTCACAATCATCATTATAACAAAAACAGCAACGGAAACGGATGATAAGGAAACGGATGATAAGAACAATAGACGAAAACGGCAACGGCGACGACATCAACGACTATAAAAATGATGATCAATATTTTGACGTTGATGAGAGATAAAATTTTGAAGATCTGAAAAAAAAGAAGAAAAAAAAAGAGGAAGAAAGAAGTATAGGTTAGAAAAGTAAAATTAACAGGTATTTTTGTTAGTTTTGAGAACTCATTAAAGCATAGATTATTTTTTAAAGTTATTCAAATGTTAATTAGTTATAAAAAAAATCCCTTAAAGCAATGATCCACCGGCCAGTTCCTAAATTCATCAAAATTGTAACTAATATGCTGGAGAAGGATTCTTTCTCATGGTCTAATGTAGCTCAACCACCTTTTAAAAATGTTAAACATATTGCAACTCACGAATTATTATACTAGTTGTTACTAAATTGAGGCATTACTTGGAATCCAAACCTTTTATTTTCAAACAAAATATCGTAAGTCTTGAATATCTCTTACAACTATTCAGCAGCGTGGTATGGTATGTCTAAATTGGTGGGACTCAACCTCTCAATTCAGTGCAAGGGATTGAGAATGTTTGTTGTTTAATTTGAATTAGACATAGGGTGGACGGCCAATCCCGTACCGCCGGTCATCGGTCATTTTTGATTGCCTCTTCTCCTTTCATTTTTTAGGTCCACCACCACTGATGGTGGCGGAGGAATTACTCCTTCAGATGGATTTTCATATGAGCCAAGGTGCTGGCAACTCCACTTCTCATTAAAAAAAACCAAGTTCTATGAATAGCTAATCAAAGACCGGTTCGAGTTCAACACAGATTTCATACGAAACAGTCTAGAAGTAGCTAAATTGAAGGATCTGATTACAAACCATCAAAATATAGTGTCCTGATATGCAACATAACCATCATATAAACAGAAGAAAATGCATCATATAAAAAAATGTAACTAGATTTGGCAGAATTTGGATTAAGATTCATTCTTATTAAGAAAATAGCACTGACCAACCAATACATAGACCAATTACAAGCATAACTTGAGAGACAAGTAATGCAAATTAATATAACCAATATTAAGTAGATAGAAGACGGCAGAAAAAGGCAAGCAGTACACAGATTGTGACATAACAATTTTTTCAAATGAACAGAATTCAACCTTCGAACGGAATCCACTTGCATTATTAGCCAAATGTAGTAAACAATCATGAAACTAGAAGAGGTACTTACTCAATTCCGTTTTCTTGGCGAAAAATCCTGAAATGATTATGTTTACATGTCGGATTGATACAATCAACCTTATTCCTAATCAACCCTTGGTCATTCTTTCAACGAAAACCTTATTTTTTCCCATGAACACAGTTGAGGAAGAATACAGGCATGAGGGTGTAAGAATTAACTAGCTAGGAAACTGCAGAATTTTCCTAAATTTTGACTATTTGGTAAAAAAAAGTTAAAAAGTCAAAAAGAAAAACATTTTCTGCAAGGAACTAGACAGGCATCACCTGGGAAGCATCCGTGTTACACTCTGAGTACTATCTAACTCGGTAGAGCTTACAAGATGATTTACCGATTGCTTGCCTTTTTTCTTCTGCGAAGATGATGTGTTATCTGAACTACCACCACCTGAATGATGAGTAGATTTGTTCCTGTATATCCCTGGTTCTGTTAGTGCCTTGTCGTTAAGATTGACATTTCTGGAAAGCATCTCCACTACTTGCTTCATTGTCGGTCTTTGGTGCGCAGCTGCTTGCGTACAAAATAATGCAACTTTTATGAAGCGTTGTACTTCATCCTCCGGATATTCTACCAGTTCAGGATCAACAAGATCCAGGAGCCTTTCTTCCTTCTTTAGTTTCCATGTCTGCAACAGCATTCAAATCCATATAACTACATATTCATGCTCTCACAAGAACGTCTACGAGCTTGAAATGTAATTGTAATATAAAGCATCTCGACAACCAACCAGTCTCAAAATCTTAAAGAAACTGTCTAATTTCCCTAGACAATCAAATAATGGCATATTAAGAGTATAATAAGTGAGTGATGAGTCTAGTTCTAGAAGTAAGTTCAATTAAAAGCACAAGTTAATTATCTCCATTTATTGTCAGAAAATTCCGTATGAAGCTATGTAAAAACCATAACAGATGGTATAAAATGGAAAGGAAGTGTAAATGGAATGACAAGCTAGATTACTATGTTGAATGGCTGAACTATCTAGCAGCACTGTGAGATTCGACGATTGAATATATGCTGAACTGCTTTTCCGAGTGTGGTCAGGTCTTTCGTGTCAGTAAAGCAAACAATATATGAATATCACAGACATTTCACAACCCAAGAATCAAAATTTGTCAAGCAGAAGATGCTAGTGCAAAGTTTAAATGTGTTCACCCTGAAAATTTTGATAATAGTAACAGGATGAATTTCATAAGATGTGATAAATATCTCTCACTAAAATGCACTGTTCGTGGTAATGAATTATCAAGATTGAGAGAGTCATTCTAGCACCTGAAACAAAATAGCAGCAGTAGAAGACAAGAAAATTTAGCCACTGCATACGGTAACTGATAAAAATATGCCAAAAAAAAAAAATTAAAAATAATGTTTCCATGTGCATGCCTTTTTTTCTGGTTTGTTAGTGAACATGGAAATAAAAGTCAGCATTTAACCAAACTGATCATTTAAGTTGAACAAGATACCCATTCAACCAAAATCAACAGATCCTCTCCAAATGCTGCCTTATTGCTACTTCTCCCGCTAATTATTTCGAGTATGAGCACACCAAAACTATACACATCAGCCTTTTTCGTAAGCTGTCCTAGTAGCGCATACTCTGGGGCCAGATATCCTCTGCACAAACATAAAATGACTATTAGTGATAGAAATGGAAAAATTAGAACAGACAGAAGGGAGAAAACAACTCCATACGAGATCAATCATACATATATAAATATAACACTTCACTAGCAATGTCTTTGACAAAGAAATGCTCTATGTTTCCTCTTTACATAATAGTGTGACCAGTAAAATAATTCATGAAGCTCTAGAGAGAAGCATTAGTGGCTAACTTGACAAGCCCAGAACATTTATGACCTTATCTTAAAAATATATCTTGCCAACTTTGGTGATGATAAAGATTGGCATAGCTGATAAATAAATGAAACGCTTAATAAGTTGCTTACACTGTTCCTGCCACTCGAGTAGTAACATGGGTGACATTGTCTGGAAAAAGTTTTGCCAGCCCAAAATCCCCTATTTTCGGCTGTAATTTACCGTCAAGAAGTATGTTACTAGCCTTAATATCTCTATGCACTATATGTGGCTCAACTTCATCATGAAGAAATGTAAGACCAGTAGCGGTACCAAGGCAAATAGCAGCTCTCTTAGACCAGTCCATTGCAATATGTTTACCTTTCGAACCTGCTCCATTGATTGCTAGATGTTAGCACAAATACACACATACCACTGAGAGAGGGAAAATGAGAAATGTAGCAAGGATAACAGCTAAAAAAATTCAAGAAGAATTAAAAATAGCATGTCACGAACATTTCAAATTTGGCGGAACATTTCAAGTATATTGAAGAATGTATTAACATATACAAATCCAAAACGGCCATACTAAAAATAATACTTTAAGATCTAATGTACTCAAACATACATATATAATAGATGTAATAAGCAATTCGCCATGCACAAGTATACTATAATATTTTTGTCGATAACTGTATAATAGTAAGTAAAAAGGTGATTTTGCGTCATTTTACGGTCCCTAGTTCAAGATGTGGAAGATTCATAGGCCATACCTAAAATTATAGCCAAGGTCATAGGAGGGCCATGTTGTCAAGCTAGTGTAGTGAGAGAATTTAAGAGCGCTGTAGAAGCATGAAGGAAATTATGGGCTACATGATTTACATCAGATACTTTGGAGATCTATATAAATTTGGGTTTGCCTAATGGCAATTTTTTTAGGGGGAAAGTTTATATAAGGCATATTACAATTTTGATACACTTAACAAAATGAGTTCTCTCTAGTGCATGAAAATTTGGTACCTAATAAAGAAGCAGTCAGGCTGTTGTTCTCCATGTATTCATACACCAGTATTCGGTTATTGTCCTCAATGCAGCAGCCAATGAGCTCAACAAGATTCGGGTGCCGTATTTTTGATATCACTCTAATCTCTGTCATGAACTCATGTTTTCCCTGCTTTGACTCAGCAGAAAGACATTTGATAGCTACTTGAGTACCATCCCTTAACATTCCCTGCAAATACGAAAGGAAAGGCTGCTTAGTTGGAAAGCAATAGTATGCACAACTGCGTGCCTGGAGGAGGAATAATTAAATGTCCGCCCTCTCTCACTAATCCACATCCCTCCCCTCTAGAAGAATTGCTTATAAGACAACTAAAACGACAAAGTGAGCATCTATTTTGACCAATTTAACAAATAATGAAAAACATGCACCTAGAATAATACGACCAATAAATATGTTATCTCAACTCTCTTCCCTTATCCAGCGGAGAGAACAAGTACAGCTAATATAAGCGAAGGACATTTGGCTCACCCTATAAACAACTCCAAACCCGCCTCCACCAATTCTGTTAGATGGGTGGAAATTCGCTGTTGCTGATCGCAGTGAATTAAAAGAGAAGACCTTCACATTGTTGGTGTCAATCTCTAGTCATGCACAAATGAAAAGAGACAGGCATGCAAGAACCTAGTGAGGTCAAATACCAATAGGGACAAATACAATATCAAATTGAAAGGAAAGAATAGACATTCATAGCTCCGAACACACAACATGACCGTATATTACATGTAATTGATAATTATGTATGTAACAGGAACGGATAATATACAGGACTCAAAAATACAAATTTGCATAATGAATTTTGCTTATCTTCCAAATTTTTATCACAAACGAAATCTAGGGGCACCGATGTAGAACGGTCAATAAAATTTGGATTGCAAGCAACAAATTTGGAGCTCAAGTCAAAGTTTGACCATGTAACCAGCCGGTCCAAAGAGGGAGGCTTTTGATGTGGCCAAAAACTTGACTGTACAACTGCTAAATTCTCTCACAGATCATGTTTGTATATAACTTCTCAGCTTGACAGGATGCTAGGTTCATGGTTCGTGAACAACGAATATTGATACTAAACCAATTAAGTGAAATGCATCATAATCTCCAATGAGGAAAACATATACAACCAGTAAACGCAAGCAACAACTATAATGTCCACTTTTATTATAAATCAAACATAGTACGCCTAGACTTGGTTAAGTGCTTTTGGATTCTGCCTTATTGATTGGTAAATTTATTCCATATAAAGGTGACTCTATCCATATTTCTAATAGGCATACATTCAATGCTTCAAAAGAACTGCATATCCTTTTAATCAGAGGAATAACATAACATAACATTCAAACTTCACTTAGCATTTTGATTTCATGACACCAAATCATCAAAAAAAATCTTCTTACCTTCCAGCTGTTGATGGCCGGGACGATTCTTCCTCAAACTAAAGCAAGAATTTGATTTATTAAAGCAGGTATAACCCATTGCAGTACAGCTTGAAATCTCTACTCTACACTGCAAAGCCCTGAAGCCACATCTCCTGTGCAATCCTGAGTTATACAAGAATCACAAAAATAAGAAAACACCCCAACTAACTTTGCTAAAACAACTAACTTTTTTGTCTTTTAAGAAATCAAAATTAACTGAAAACAAACCCCACAAATATATCAAATCAAATAATAAAAAGAATGCAACTCAACCACAAATAAGACAAGATATTGATAACTAAACTTAAATAAGAAAGTGATGTCAAATAACCTATTCAACAAAAAAAAACAATAAACAAAGTATTATAGTAACCAATGACCTCTAAGTATAAACGCCAGACAGCAAACTGCTACGTCGTGGGTTCAATTCTCCCACAAGACCTCCCAAATTGTCAAAAAAAAAAAGTATTATAGTATCAAGTTGCCAATAACCAAACTCTAAACTTTCAATAGGCATCAATTGACCCAAAATTTCAAACTTTTAGGTGAAACTCCAACAATACCACATGAACTAACAACTACACCGATATTCAAATAGTATAAGCGCCAAGCAGCATTCTGCTAAAGTCGTGAGTCCAATTTCTCTCACCAAAACTTCTCTTTTCATCATTAAAAAAAACATCAATCACAACCCAATAAGCATTGGCAAGAAAAGAACACATAAAACACGAGAAAAAGAGTAAAAAAATACTAACCTGGGAGAAAAGATATTTTGAAAAGATGAAGTATAATTCAAGGAAGTAGAGAGATGAAACCAATAGTAAAAATGGGAAATATGAAGTGGGTAATTGAAGAACATTGCTCAGTACACGCTATTTATATAAGCAGCGTGCAATTATAAAGGGGTAAAGAAAAAAAGTTGCATCTTCTGGAGAGGGAAAAGGTGAAAATGACAAATATTTTTGGCCAAATGTTGCAAAAAGGCCAGACCTTTCACAAAAGTTCCACAAAAGTCCTGACCTTTCAATTTCGTCAATTTTGGCCAATAATCGATTATTTTGTTTCAATTGTGTCCCAGGTTCAATTGGCACGCGATTTGGTCTACCTGGCGCCTACGTGTCATCCTGGCTGAAGACACATCACGTTATTCGATTTGCCATGTCATATGTGAACTGAACCGCCACTCAGATCCAACTCTTAGATTTCGATTCGATTTAACTTATTTTTCAACCCATTTCACAAACAAAACTCTGCGTTTTGTTAAGACTATCATCTTCTTTATCTCAACCCCGCCATTCACAACCCAAAAAGGCCTTGATTTTTTCTCATTGAAGATGTCACAGACTGAAATGTCTCAAACAGCTACGTCTTCTGGTACATCCTCTCAAACGACAATGTCTCAAACGATTAAGATGGCGGAAACACAAATGAATGTTCGTCAAGAGTGGATTAATCTTCCTCCAACAACTGTGCCTGGAAGATGCAGCCATGGACGTTTGTATTGTTACACGTCGTGGACAAAATCAAATCCTGGCAGGAGATTCTGGAGATGTCCCGCATCTAAGGTTAGTAAATCGATTTAGTTTTTTTTTACATTGAAATTAGGGTTTGTGACATTGGGGTTTCTTGTACTGCTGAAATTAGGTCTTTCTCATATTACGGGATATACATCATTATTCAAGTTAGGGATTGTATAATAAATTGGGCATTTTTTGGTTGATGGTAGAAATGCATAAAAACTTCAAATACAATGATTATGGATAGAATGATTTCTTTTCTTTATTTTTTGTAGCTTCATGTAATAACTCTTAACAAATAAATTGGGATACTTTTGTTACTTTTTTTGTTGCTTGGATTATGGATAGAATGATTTGTTTTCTGTGTTTTTCTAACTTCTGTAAGTCTCACTAATTTTCTGTTTGCATGTTTAATTGGATAGAATGATGACTGTGGAGCTTTCCGTTGGTTCGATGGAGAAGTATCATCTATTGACAAACTGAAGTACGGAGTGCTGCTCGATAAGATCAAAGTCCTAGAGGACCAAGTCTTAGAGAATGTTCATACTTTGGCCGACATGAATAAGCAAGTAGAGCGAATGGTCGAGATAGTAGACGAAAAGCAGCAAGAGATTGATGGGCTGAAGCTGGTGATGAAAGACTTGATCGAGGATAACGATAGTCTGAGGGTGGCCAGTGAAGAAACAAAAAAGAAATTTAGGTTGTGCAAGCTATTACTGATTAGCTTGATTTGTTTTAATAGTTTAGTTGTACTAATGTTAATGTTCGGTGATAGCAACGATAACGAGTTGTTTTAACTTGGAGGAGGTTACTTACCATGTATTTTGTGTTGTAGGTCATGCTGAAAGTGTAGTAGCCGACTTGCCTGAAGTTGGGACTAATTAGTAGGGTTAAAACTGATGTAACTTTATTTTGACAACTTTGACTAGTATGTATGGTTAAAGTGTTTGAAATGTTGTAAGCTTAATAGTTAAGTATCTGGAGCTTATTAGTTAAGCTTATTTGACAATTGTTATGTTAAACTATTAACATTAGGATTATTGTAAAATTATGGATGTTGCTACTACGTAAGGATTATGAATGTTGCTACTTTGTTTATACTCGAATGGTTTTCAGTGGTAGTTAAATGTGGTTCCTGCATCAAACTAACAACAGATGTAACAAATAGGCCTACACAAATTGTAACAGTATATAACATAAAGTTTAATAGATTAGCAAAAGGAGTTTATACACTTAAGCAGCGATGTAAAAAACGTAAACCTGTTTTAGCTCACGTAATTGAGCAACTAGCAAAAAAAAGCACGAGTTGCTTTGGCTCATACATTTGAGCTACCAAAAAACCTACATGCTTTAGCTCACACTTGAGCATAAAGACCTAAACCTAAGCTGCTTCTGTTCATGTAATTGAGCAACTAGCAAAAAAAAGCACGAGTTGCTTTGGCTCATACATTTGAGCTACCAAAAAACCTAATGTTGCTTGTGTTCACATATTAGCAACATACAACCATTGTATCTATAAATTATAAACCTGGTTGTACAAAACTAGCAAAAAAACCTAAAGTTCCTTATATTCAATTTCTTGAGCTTCTTGGTGCCGCTTGTTGACTTGCAGTGGACTTGTACTTCACCGACGTTAGAGGAATGTTGCTTGATGAGTCCTGCGAACAAACAACAGGTGGTTGTGATGCCGTTGTAGGCTGACTTTCTTGGATACAAGTGGCTGAGTTTTTCCTCTTCCGAGCAGGGTTACTAGCTCTCGCAGCTGCAGCAGTTGATGCACTCCCGCTAACATATTTCACTCCAACTTGTGGCCCCTACACAGAACCGAGAACATTAATAACAAAATTAACAAAATACAACCGACAACATCAAGGCATATACTTAATTATTCTAATTAACAAAATTAACAAAATACAACCGACAACATCAAGGCATATACTTAATTATTCTAATTAACAAAATTAACAAAATATAACCGAGAACATTAATGACATCAAGGCATATACTTAATAATTATGCAGTTCATTATTTACTTATTAATAAAGGTATTACCCGTAAGAAGACTAGTCCGGATTCAGTTGCAATTGTCGTAGCTGCTGGTTCATGAATGGTGTTAGTTGCTTCGACTTGTGACTGCGGTGCTGAGTTTGTAGCAGGAGCTGATTGTGGTGTTGAGGTGCTAGCTTCAGTGTAAGGTGTTTTCCTTGGCCTACCAGTTCGGTTCTGCACACAGTTGGTCACACATTAAGTCTTCAAAAAATAAAATAACAAAATGACATATTTTATACCTTAGGAGGACGTTCAGTTGGAGGATTGTCCTTATTAGGACATGCCCTCTTGTTGTGACCCACACCAAGACAATGTGAACAGGTCATATGCAAACCACCCCTCCGAAGTCTTGTCAATGATTTAGGTTCCTCCTCTCTAGCCTTCTTTCTGTTTTTCTTGGGTCGGCCGGGCTGCTTCTTGTACGGTGGTGGCAAAATTGGATAACCAGGGACGTCGGGCCACATCGGACTACCATTGATAGGCTGCAATCCGTCGTTGTATGCCTTGAAATACTTGTCCTTCTTGTAATATACATCAATGAAATCCATTGCATTGTACTTCATGTAATGAATCCCCGACAGGCCATGAGCACATGGTATTCCAGTCAATTGCCATTCCTGACATGAACAACTCCTTGTTCGTAGGTTGACAATGAATGAATGCTTGCCCCAACTAACTTGAAAATTCCCTCCCAAAGCTGGTTTAGCCAAACAGAACCTTGAATACAGTTGGTTCTTTTCCACCTTCTTTACAATTCTTTCACCGACATCGTAAGGGTTTTTCTCCATCATTTTATGCTTCTGGAACATCCTCTCCATGAGTGACATCCTAATTTCCTCTAGCATTTGAACAGCTGGCATTTGTCTAGCCTTGCATATGTACCCATTGAAAGTCTCTGCCATGTTGCTTGTGATTGCATCGCAACATGGCAATGTTCTGATGAATGCTTTGCAAAAAACCCGCGGTCCTTGGCGCTTGAAGTCATCATGAGCCGGTAGGCTCACTTTCATCATATCTTCCATGTGTCTATTAAAGGCTGCCTCGTACGTGGAATTCACAGCCAGCCAAAAAAGTCTTTTCAGCTCCGGGTCCTTATGCATTTTCTTCCAATTGGCAAAAATATGTCTTGCACAATTTCTGTGCTCTGCATTAGGCACCAAAACCCTAATAGCATTGGCCAGGCCCTACAAGTACAAAAGAAATAATAAAGCAATTACAATAAAATTATAAGTATGCTTAAAAATGCAAAAAATAGTAAAAACAGAAATTGTCGGTATGGTTGAATAACATTCCGAATAACATGAATGAACACAGAGTCAGAAAGTTATTACCTTCTGTTGATCACTAACAATGGTAATTTTCGCACCATCCATCATATTTAGATCAGTAAGCAGAATTTCCAAAAACCAGGTCCATGTTGCCTCATTCTCCCCTTCCACTAATGCCCAAGCGACCGGGAACATTTGGTCATTACCGTCTCGACCAACAGCACTCAATAGTACCCCTTGACACAAAGTCTTCAGGAAGCAGCCATCGACACATAAGATGGGTCTACAACCTTCCATAAACCCTTTCCTGAGAGCTGAAAACCCAACATAATACCTTTGGAACATAGGGGCACCGGTTTCTGGTTCTGGGATAGTGTACATCAGAAAAACACCTTCTCGATCAACTCGTTTCAATTCTGCATCATACGCTCTAAACTTTGCGTAATGCTCCTCAATCGAACCTCTGATTATCTTCTTGGCCAAATACCTTGCTCTATAACAGGAAGACTTCATAATCTTAAGCCCTCCATATTTGAGCTCCACATCAGCTTGCATATCTCCGACCTGATACAACGGGTTTCTCCTAAATTTTTGGAGAAATTCATTGGCCATCCACTTCACTGTCGCCTGTTTGTTGTAGACCTTCCTGTAGCAAGTATGTTTGCTCTCATATATGCGCAATTCATACGCCCGATCCAAAGGCCTTCTAGCAGCATAAAACCTCCAGGTGCATTCTTTATCACATATACATTCCATCCTCTCTTCATTGCTCCTTACCCAAGTTATATTGTGGCCGTTAATAATAGCCCACTGTTGTACCCCCTCTTTCAATTGCACACGACTCACAAACAACGTCCCTAATTTAAACTGAAATCCTTCTACTATATTCCTAGAATTAAACCATACTTCTCCTGTCTTCTTCTTTCTTCCAAGAGTCATGTCATCATCGCTTTCACCAGGCGTGAGAAGACCTTGATCACTGTCTGAGTATTCACTATTCTCCCCATCGACATCAGAAACTTCAATTTCAGCTACATTTAGACCCCTAAAAGTGTCAAACTCTGCTACCCTAAAACTCTTTTTATTAATTCTGCCCTCCACATATTCCTCATCAGAATCATCCCCTCCTGCATCACTGTCATCGGTGTCGACATGGTCCATGTCATAATGGATACGTACATCAACATGTTGTGGCATTTCACCCCCGTCATCCATTTCTGCAATATAAGAAATAGCAAACAAAAATGAGTAAATGACAGTAAACAATAGGGATTAGAGAATATCAGTTTTACTTTCATTCAATAGAATAAAAATATAAAAAAATTAAATCGCACAGCTACATGAAAAATTGAATAGAAGACATCTATAGGAAATTTTATGATTAAGAATTCATAGTTCAAGCTATTTAAGTTCAAAAGCTTTGGTAAATAGAGATTAGAGAATGACTACGCTACAATAGAGAAGAGCAGCTCTTACTCTAACAAAATTTGCACATGCCCATATTTGAACACTTCATAGTTATAAGCAGTAGATACTTCAACACTTCATAGTTTAATAACACAAGTTATAATCTACAAATAGCTCGCACTCATATCATCCATTTTTTACATTATCACTTAGGACATTCCACATACAAATTAACACTAATTTTAGCAAAACATAAGTGGTTTAGGTCTAATTTCATAAAACCCTAATTTTAGAAAACCCTAATTTCAGAAAACCTTAAATGCAGAACACCCAAATTTCAAAAAATCCCAATTGCAGTAAACCCTAATTGTTGTAACAAAATTGTTTTTTTAATCAAATAACATATTTAAACCTAAAACTTACCTCGAATGCGCCAGTTTCGTCAATAAAAAATTGCTCCAGTCTCAGCTTTGTCGTTGCTTCGTCGATTGCGGCAGACAGAAAACGGTGTGAAAGATTATTTTAGGTTAAACTTCTCTTCTATGTCGGGGCTGAGGGAGAAATATGAATAGGGTCAGGATATAATATTTTGGATAGAGTCTTAACAAAACGCAGAGTTTTGTTGTGAAATGGGTTGAAAAAATAAGTTAAATCGAATCGAAATCTAAGAGTTGGATCTGAATGGCGGTTCGGTTCACATATGACATGGCAAATCGAATAACGTGATGTGTCTTCAGCCAGGATGACACGTAGGCGCCAGGTAGACCAAATCGCGTGCCAATTGAACCTGGGACACAATTGAAACAAAATAATCGATTTTTGGCCAAAATTGACGAAATTGAAAGGTCAGGACTTTTGTGGAACTTTTGTGAAAGGTCTGGCCTTTTTGCAACATTTGGCCAATATTTTTTGAGTGTTGGATTGTCAGACTCTATACAGTGAATACGAGGATGAGAGAATTATGGGAGTTTGGTCAATTTGTTTTATTACCGCCAATCTTTAATTTGACTTGACTCATTAACCAAGTCTTATAAACAAACATTATACTAGTATTTGGTATATTTTACTACAATTTATTTATAAATTAGATACTTGAGTCACAACAACGTTACTAGTTCATCATTAAAAATAATAAATTTATAAGTTATTAGTGTTGCATAAAAAGTATTGACAAAAAATACATGTATCTTAGACATGTATGTATAAAAATATGAATGGCATTCAATAATTTTTTTTTAATTTAAGATTTTATTATTTGCCCTAAATATCATCGCGGATGCAAAGAGGCCGACCAAATTCAGTTCCATGCATAAGATCTAGAGTTGCCCATAGGTCGGTTCAGCCCGTGAACCGGTTCAGTCTAATATGGTATGAAATTGTGCAAATTCAGAACCACACAGAGCCATATAAAAATAAGTTTCCAACCGATTTTATATTTTTCCTCGATTTCGGCTTAGACACGACAGTTGAAAGGGTCGAATCCATAAAATTAAAAATTATATTAATATGGATTACAAACAGTACTTTTGTGGCTGTTTGCACTATATTATACTAATATCTATAAGTATATTAACCCTTCAAACGCAAAGTGCAAACAAACAGCCTGTTTGCGATCCATTTACAAAGATCAATTGCACACATTGAAAATGTTCACAAAAAGTAACCGTTTGCATACTACATTGCTAAGCAGTACAATGTAAATTTTAACATTACAAAATATTTTTCTTTCAAAAATATAAAATAAGAAAACATTATAACATATTTTTAATTAATATCTTTTTAACTAATGTAATATTAAGTATTAAAAGTAAATTTAAGTTTTTTATTATAACATCTTTAAATCAATGAATACATTTTTAATATTGATGAATTTTATTTTATTCTTAAATCATTTTTACTATTTAAATTTTATATTAATTTTTATCCGAACCGTCAGAAACCGGTACCGGCCCTTGAGCAGTTTAAGATTGATTTCTGAAATCTCAAATACTACCTTAGAGGGGGGTGAATAAGATTATTTTAAAAATTAAAAATTGATTAGTGTTTGGTTTAGAGTTCTAGAAGTAGAAGAAAGAACACAAGCAAATTAGAGTGGTTCGAATCACAAACCGTTCTACTCCACTAGTCAATTAAACATTGAGATTTGTAATAAATCCACTAATGGGTGTTCTAAACTTAAAACTAACTATTACAAACAAACAGTATTTTTCTAGAGCTCAACACAAACTCACAAAGTGATTTTCTAAAGCTAATCACATACCTACTAACACTAATGATAAATCAAAATTGATAATCAACAACAAAGAAAAGAAATCAATTAATTAATGATGTACAATTTAATAAGAGAGAGAGAGAGAGAGAGAGAGAGAGAGAGTATAATTGAATGTTTATAGTTATTAATGTAGGAGTGTCTAACCACATAAATATGGTGGTTGTAAGGTATTTGTAACCCCAACAACCTTCCTCCAAGTCTTCCAAAAGAAGACTCTACTTTTCAGCAATGTCGCGCCTGCGACATAACCGTTATCTTGAAACTTTCAATGGGACTTTGCCAACTGTCAACTAAAGAGAGAAGCCAGTCGTTGGACTC
The DNA here is from genome assembly GCF_937616625.2 of Mercurialis annua. Classification (NCBI taxonomy): domain Eukaryota; kingdom Viridiplantae; phylum Streptophyta; class Magnoliopsida; order Malpighiales; family Euphorbiaceae; genus Mercurialis; species Mercurialis annua. Next base: position 8,520,461 of record NC_065570.1, on the reverse strand, counting down.
CAACATATACAAAAATCGCGCTCGTGACTGATTGTAGGCACGCCCGCGACATTTGGCATTTGAAAGGCATGATAAATTTTCTGGATGTCGCGCCCAAGATTCTTATGTTGCGCCCGTGACTCTAGGATGTCGCGGGCGCGATTTTGCTACTGGAACTCAAATAATTAAAATTTATGTTTCTCGTTAGAAACTTCTGAATCACTTCACGATGATTTTAATAGGTTTTTACACACTAATAAACAATATTAGAACCTTTAAATTGATTGTCAAAAGTTAAAATTGAAGAGATGAAAAGGACTTGATCCAACAGTTTCAATTTTTATTAGACTGTAAACCAGTAGTTTTGGTTTTTGAATCGTGATAATCTCTAATAAAGGGCAGTTCAACTCTTTTATGAATAATATTTATATTAAAAATTATGAAAAGTGGCAAAAAAATCCAAATTATAAGTTTTTGCATAAAAAGTGAAACACAAAGGAACACACTGGAGACTACAACTTTAAGTAAAGGGCAATTACAAGCGCATTTCAACTCTTTCCATACACTTCAATTAAAACTTGTTAAATGTCCGAGTGATATCTAAACTTTACTAAGTAATTTAGATTAGTGCTCGAACTTTAATTTGTATATGTCGATAGAATACCTTTAATTTTTATTTCGTGTGAAAATATTTAAACATTTCCCGATTAATTATAATTGTACTTCACAAATTTAATAATTAATTTTAATTAAATGTTCCATCATATTTTATCTATCAATTTTAATTATATAATTTTAATTTAAGAATAATTATTATTAAAATGAAAAAAATTATTTTTCTTCATATAAAATAATTATTCTATATATTTTTAAGTTGGTCAATTATAATTATGTTTTACATAATGATATTTTAAAAATAGTTTATATAAATATTTTATCATATTTTCTTATAAAATTAATTATTTTTAATTTAAATAATTATATTTATTAAAATTAAAAAATCCGGTCGAATTCGGTTGAACCGGTCCAACCGTGAACCCCCGATGAATCCGGTTTGCTCTCCGGTCCGGTTATAAAAATATTGGTGGTGGTAAAAAGTTTAAAAATTAAGGAGCGTGAATGATTTTAAGTTGAATATAAATTTGGAAAAACTGTATCCATTTTATTATTATTTTAGCATAAAAATTTCATGTAATGGAAACCCTTTTTAATTCCATCACTCCTCTCATAATTAAAAAAGCAAATTATTATGACATCCTTCATATTTGACTTAATTTACATTTTATTTTTTCTTATTTAAAAATCAAACAATATAATCTTTATTTTCATCAATAATTTGATTTTTCTGTTCATTTTTAATATTAGTCAAAAAAATCAACGAAGTTCCCCACTTTTATTTTTAATGATTTTATCTTCAGTTTTATTTTTGTCAACGATTTCGTCTTTCATATTTGAAAAATTATAATTTACTCCTAAATTCTTTAATTTCATTGACCAACACCAAAAATAAACGAGATATCAAAATAATGTACAGAAATAAAAATGAGAACCATATTATTTAATTTTTAAATAGAAAGGATTAAAATGTGAATTATGTCAAATATAAATTCCTCATAGTAATTTGCTCTAATTAAAATAGAGTTCTTATCTGCCTTGTTCTTTCAAGGTCAGATCAGAGAAGATATCAAGTGGCGAACTCCAATCTAAGATAAAAAGAAATAATTAAAATAAAGTTATAATTAGTTTAAAATATTTGTATAGATCCCCCATCACCAATTCTGTCAGTTTCTGAAGCTTTATATTTTGTCTTATGATTCTGAGTCGACCAAAATGCCATCCCGCGTTACTCTGTTATTATAATTTACATATATGAAATAAGCAGTTAGATCATGTATTCGTCACAGTTACTATTAATATAAAAGAAAATTATTCCAATATCATTAAACAAATCAAACTAATTAATTTTTTGCTTATTTAAATTATTTCTAACGGAAAACATTTATAACAGTTGTTATTTAATGAAAACCTGACATAATTCTAATTAAAAAAAAATGATAATTTTAGCTTTAAAATCATTCAATGCACCTGAATGCATATGTGGCACATCCATAAACATCATTTATCACGTAACTGATACGTGGCATTAATTCAAATTGCACCATTTTTCTTTGAGCAAATTATGTTAAAGTCCCTAAAATATATCATAATTAACAATTTGATATTTTTTATTTTAAAAATTAATTTAATGATCCTTCAGTTTTAATTTCATTAACTGAGAGACCATTTCGTTAATTTGAGGACTAAATCGTTTAACATAATTAAAAATGAGGGATCAAATCGTTTAAAATTGAGATACCAAATCATTTATCAAATTAAAAATGAGGGATCAAACCGTTCACAAAATTACATGCAAATCATTTGAAAGTCGGAATTAACAGAGGAGGCCTAATAGTTAATAGAACTAAAACTGAGAGAACATTAAATAGACTTTTAAAACAAAAAATTTAAAACTGTTAATTATGATATAATTTAGCGATCTCAAAATAATATGCTCTTTTCCTTTCACAAAAAATGATACCCTTTTTACTATATTATTGCAATTAAAATTTAATTTGGTTAAAAAATTATTTTTCTTTAACAAAAGTTTATAAAAGTAGAAAAATCATAAAAATATAAAAACCATAATGTATGGGGAATACTATACTTCTTTTAAAAATAACTACAAAAGTTTAAATCATAAATTGCTACTTATATTTGGTATTCAATTTTATAAAATATTACAAAATAATTTTTTACCCAGCATTTTCACCATAAATACACTATAGTACACTATATAAACATTATAAATACACCATAAAATACACTGTTACTATAACATAAAAAAACCAATAAAAATAAAAACATACACCAGAAATGATATTTTTAAAATTAAAAAGATACGCGATGTAATTATTTTTAAAAATTAGATACCGTTGTAATTAAAATTTTAAAAAGGTGCTATGAGAAATTTTTCCTAATGTATTATGCTTATGTTTATTTTTATTTCATCTCAGAAAATCTTTTTATCATTATTATTAAAGAAGATTATAAATGTAATTTATTTATATATATATATATAAAATAAAATATAAATTAATTTGTAAATTTATTTGAATTTCTCTAATTTTATGAATTTAAAAAGAATAAGAGATCAAATTAAATTTTATTTTTAATTGTTTAGCCAAGTTAACTAACATAATTAATTGACAAAATGGGTAGTAGGGAATTTGATCGAATGTCAAAAAAAGAAGTATTCGATTTAATAATTGAAATTTATTTAATTTGATCTAAATTTAGAAAAATAAAATAATTGAACATTAAATAAACATTAAACTAAATTATTATGCTCTCTTTGATCTTTTAAATATTTTAAATCAAATTAGAAAAGACTTAAGTGGCAATTTACCACTCAACTAGTAATTGTCACATAAATTTAACTTTGTGGATAAGTCGGTCAAATATTTGGTGATTAATTCGTTTTAGCAAATTAGCTTATAAGTTGAGGAACAAATTGCGAATTGAGAAACAATTAACAATTAGTTTATAAGTTGAGAAGATAAATCGTCAAAATTAATGGAGTTAATTAATATCATATTCACCAAATTTGTGATTGAGTTGTCTATATAATTAAATTATTTATTGATTATCTATTATTTACAAGTTGAAAGTACTATTTAAGTCAATTAGAAAACAATGTAGTTTTTTCTCGACAAGTTATTAAATATCGATATACTTTTATAATAGAAAGAACCAACGAAACCCTTATTGATTCTCAGCAAATAGAATTTTCTCATTATTTATCACCAAATAGAGCATTCTCATTAGTTCTCAGTTTCCACTTTTTTTAAATTATATTTATTTTAATAAATATTTTAATCTATATTAACTTCTAATCTCTACACAACATAGTGTTCTAATATATATTAACTTTTAATTTCTATAAATTATTTATTTCATTGAATATTTTTTAAAATAAAATTAACTATATATATTTCTTAATAAATTTATTAATTAAATAAATATTAATTTGATTCCGCTTAAATACGCGGAAATTAAGCCTAGTTTAATATGTATATTACACAGAATAAAATGCGAGGTGACTGGGACTTCTATTGTGTGAACAGGAAGAATGATTCAAACTTCAGATAGTAATTTTTTTTTGAGAGGAAATCTTCAAATTGAATTATAGAAGTGACAAAAGCTTAAAAAGAAAATAAAGTAAAAGCCTTAATGCTAAATAGGTGAAAAACAGATTCAACTCTCTTATTTAAATAAGTTCTCATTTATTATGAGGTAGCCAAATAAATTTAGTACTAACTATATATATTATACAAAAAAAATTCTGATTTTTTCCCAAAAATACATAACAATCCTTTAACTTTTTTGGACACAAAAAAACTCTCGTTATTTTTAAATTAAAAAAAAAAATTCTTATGTCCATGACTTTGATTGACGGTCCTTAACTTGCTGACGCGGTAATAAAAAAAGTTTCAAAAATATTCTTAATTTTTAAAATACTTACAAATTTTATATTTATAATTTTTTAAGCATTATTTCACCATTTTTTTCCTAATTAACTCTAATTAATTTTTTTTATTAAAATCAATTAAAACATAAACCAGTGTCACCTGATCCTCCCGGAACAAACGCCAGCGCGCCATATTAGCTTTTTTTCTTTATAATTAAACAAATAAAAAAAACAGAGCTTCGTCTTTTCTCAGATTTGGTCGACTTTTTCTAGATAGTGGTAAAAATTAGTTAGTAACTAAAAGCGCCTTTTAGCAGAAAATGACAGGAAAAAATAAATTGATGTTAATGTGTCATTTCCAATTAGGCCAGTTAATTTTTTTAACTTTTTCATACTTATAACCGTAATCGAATTATATTTAGCCAAATTGTGATTAAACTGAACCAACATAATTATCTCCATAAAAATTAATATTTTAAAATATAAAAAATTAATTCTAGTTTTAATTTTTAATATTTAGACAACTCAATCACGAATAGATAATCAATAAATAATTTAATTATTTAGGATAATTTTTTAATTTTTATAGGAGCTAGATATTAGTCTACCTTCTAAAGGAAAAAAGAGTTTCAACTAGTCTATAGTTGGAGAGGGGATAAGAGATGGTCGATTCCTGGGGGTGGCCGCGCACCATGCCTGCCCCCTCTCTAGTTCCACACATGGTTCTAACCTGTATGCAACACATGTTTCATATCTATATTTTTAACACTGTAGTTCAGCATTGAATTTGCAGACAAATGCATAAGCTGAAGGAGCTCTTCAGAACAGCTTCTAGTAGTACAATACAAAAAATGTTCCCTATTACAGCAGAACAGTTCAAATGGATGACCTACAAAAGGCGGCTCATATAATATTACACCAATAATTAAAAGGATCTTGGAAATATATATGCAATATGCACCTTCATTCTTTGAGGCAAACTTCAAAGAAATGCAAATTGCATATCTGCTATCAATTCCTTTTAAATACTGAGCGGAATCAGCTTCCGCATTTAGACACAGTGTGGACAGATTTAAGGGTGCAGTAATAATTTCATCCCGATCACTTACCTGACTGACTAGTAGGAGACCAGTTTCCTCTCTCACTGCCGAAGTCGTTAATTTCCATATCTATCCCATCAGCTAAAATGAAACTATTGTTCACACTTGGCTCGGAGCTAGTGTTGCTGCTTGTGGCTAGAGGAGAATCCAAGACACTATTTGTCTTGCTTTTTGTAGATCCTCCTGACCTTACGCTGTATACAGAGGAAGCCGGAATGCTGGTCAGCGGGCGCAGATCACCTGAAATGCTTCGCCTGATAACCTGCTCAGAAGTAAAATAAACATAGAATTACAAATCAAATACACACAATACATAAAAAAATACATCTTGTGCGCATCATGTTGAAGAAATTTATACAATTCACATAGAGAAAATGCATGGTAATTCATGCATACCATATGCCTCATAGCCATGTCCAGGGATTTCTTTGAGAGTGTTCTACCAAAGCCTGAGCTATCAAGGCAGGATGTCTTTCCGGCTGAATTATTATGTGTAGAGTGATAATCATCTAGTTTTGATGGTGCAAGCTTCCTCATATTTACTACTCTTTCGACCATTTTCGTGCCCATCATTACTGGGTTCACATCATCACTGCCATTGTTTGATGCTCTACTCTTAGCAGGATTGGAGATACGGCTACCATTTCCACTACCGGTTAAAGACCTTCCTCTTGCAGGAGAGCAGGATTGTTGTCTTGGTCTTGTTTTAGAACCAGCCTCGGTAGAAGCTGATCGGGTACCCTCACCAGCTGGCCTACCCCTTGAGGCTGAAGCTGGTCTTTCTGGCAATGATGTTCTTAAATTTGGTGGTGCATCAAGAGAGAAACCTGGCATTTCATTAGGCTTCCAAGGCCTAGACTTTACAGTAGGTGAACTGCCACGCGATGGCACTGGATTTTTCAATGTTGTGGAAACAGACTTGACCATTATAGAAGACCGAACACCAGGAGCAGCTGCACTTGGTGCACTTGAAGGGGTTGACATTGGGCGAGTTGGAGTTGCTGACCTGGAATTTGACTTGGAAGCTGGTACCGAGCTTCTTGTAGTTGGTGTTGAAGAGCGTGGAAAGGTTCTAGTAGGAGTTGAAGATCGTAATGCAGGGCCCGTAGGCTTTGATGAAGGCATGGTGGCCCTTGAAGTAGGAGTTGAAGCTCTTGAAGGTTTTATAGTGGCAGGCAATGTTGACCTTCCAGTTGGTGTTGCAGCTCTGGTAGCAGATGTTGGTCCCCCAGATGATGAGGGCCTTCTGTTATTGGTATGCGAAGAGTTTGTTTGAGACGGCAAAGTTGTGCGCTTTGAAGCTACATTAGTTCTTGAAGTAGGTTCTTCCTGAATATTTGTCAGCTGCAACACCAAGGATACATGAATTGGCATACAACAAAATATGCATTGTGGACAATCCTAAATAATTAGGGGGAAGAGAATGCTGAAAAGTGTAAACTAAAATAAATCCCGCAGATAGAAGGAAAACACCATAATTTATTGATCAATGGAGCTCATGCAAAAGGTTGATCACACCAGTTGACTGAGGGCTCAAAAGCATTAAATACCAACATGATATTATTCTTACCCTTGACTTCAGAGCAGTGACGCAAGTATTAGAGGTCCGATTCTGATTCACTGCATTTTTCTGCGAGTCCATACCCCAAGAAGGGAAAAGTGGAGTCCCGGGAGGTGTAAGAAGCCTGAACGCATAATATTTCTTTTTAATGCAAGGAAAAGATTTTATCTACCAGACCACATAACAGCTAATGCAAATTTGGCATACAAAAATTTAAAATGTCTGATGCATCTTCTTGTATATATGCCTATGATTTCTGACAGAATGAATTAAGCTCAAAACTCACAAACCAGATTTATCTACCAGACCACATTACAATAGCCAATGCAAATTTGGCATACAAATCAAAATATCTGATGCATCTTCTTGTATAAATGCGTATTATTTCTGACAGAATGAATTAAGCTCAAAACTCAGAAACCAATTTTATCACCCATGACTATGACATTGATTCCAATGGTTTATATACATCAACCAACAAGATTGCAAGTTTCTGTTCTATGTCGTATTATTTCTGACACAATGAATTAAGCTCAAAACTCAGAAACCGATTTTATCACCCATGACTATGACATTGATTCCAATATCAACCAACAAGATTGCAAGTTTCTGTTCTATGTCAAATATTTCATACTAAGGACAGCTGTTTTGTTTTAAGTGAGAACATTATACAAGATCTTACAGTAAGATATACACTTATACTAATAACCGCTTGATTAGATCACAAAAAGAACGCGAAAAAATTGGAAAGATAATTACAAAGGACAGACCCAGAAAGTCAATTCTGGATGAGGGTTTAAATCAAGGAAATTTTGAAAGATGTTGAGGTTTAAAACATAAAATTTTAAAATATGAAAATTCCAAACTCACAAAGTAGGATCAAATCGCCGCCCAAACTAACATAGTTTGGAGAACTTTTATAATGGAAGATTACATCAGCAATGATTATGCGTTGCTTCAGCGATTAACAGAGAAGATTGCATCTAAGAACTAAGGGTTTCTATTAAATATAACAACGACCACTGTGTTGACTAATGTAGGAAATGGAAGCTAACATCATTTGCACAAGCTTCTTTTTATAGGTATTGATAACGTAGTTGCTCCGCCCCTATGACGTGTTACCACTATGTTATCAGGTATGAAGTAGTATAGTTTAACTAGTTACAGCCTGATTTAAATCACGCAACAAAAATGAAAACAAAGTTCAAAATATATGTATAGTTACAAAGATGGAGCCACAAAGAGAGATGGTTCAAAGTCAAGGAATTTTTGAAAGATTTCAAGACATATTAAGACAAAAAAAGAAACATGAATTTGAAACTGAAACCAATATTGAGAGAACTTGTGTATATCAGTAATGTAAATAGCCAAGGGCAGTAATTAAGGCTGTAAAGTGAAAATCTTCTTTAGCAAAAAGAAGAAAAGCAATGACACTTCTAAAAGATATTCATTTATCTGTAAATCTTGAGCATCAATGATCCACTAATTAATAACAAGAAACACTTGCTTCCAGCTTACACAAAATCATAAATGATGAGTAATTTATCCTACACGTCACTTAAATTGCTTATAAGTTATAACTCCTCTTTATTTCATTTTTTTCAAAAACAAATTTGAACTTTCGAAAACAGCTCAAAATACAGTAAACGGTTCATTGAATGCAGCAAACTTACTTACACTTCACAACTCTGTTTTAACATAAAATATAAACCACTAATTTCCAATAAATAAACTTGAAAATTAATTTAATCACAGTTGAGAGAAGTGTAAGTAAGATTACCAATCATAATCAGATTTTTCATTCTCCGAATCCAAAAATTTATCAGCAGCCGTTCTCCGAACCGGAACAGAGGAAACTAGTTTAGAAACAGATGAACTCAGTACCGCACTATTATTCTTATTATTACTTCCTGCAGAATCAATCAAAACAAAAAACTCATGAGCAACATACAATAATCAGTTAATCAGCTAATAATAGAAAAACAAAGTACAAATATTATACCTAGTAATGGAGGATCAAGATGGAGAAGAAGATTATTATTAGCTAGTTTATCTTTCTCTCGTCTCCTCATCTCAAGAAACAGCGCCAGTTCTTCGTCCTTCTCTTTAGTCACCATTCTTATATATATATGTATTGCTTGAGGTTCGCTCAGTTTTAGTTGTTGATGATCAACGGCTAGATATAGATCTGTAACTGTTTCAAGAAATTAGAAGCTCAGCTGGAAATGGAAATGGCGGAATCAAGAGGGAGCAGGTGAAGGAGTTTGTAGTCGTTATTTGATTCCTTTGAGTTTGACGAGAGGAGCTTTCACTATTGTTTTTATTTTATTTTATTTTCAAATACATAAAATAATTATTTTATGGTATAGACGTGGAGATAAAGGACGTAATGTAATAGTGTTCATCAACTCACGAGGATGCCATTCCATCTTGTTCTGAACAATAAATATTATTTTAATTTATAACAAAACTAAACATTTGAATTTGAACCCCAAGGCGTAGGTGAGTTGATAAGGCGCTCTTCTAATTTAAGTGAGGTCGCGGGTTCGAACCGTACTCAGATTTAAAGGTGTCGCCTCATAGTTGAAACCCGTTCAGAAAATCTTATGAACTCTGTACCAAAAAAAATGAATTATAAATTATAAATTTAATCATCCAAAAATACCTTATTTTTTCAACTTTTTTTTTGTTTATAGCTTCGCCTTTTAGAATTCTCAGTTTTAGCTAATTTCTTAATTTTTAGTTCAATTATAAAAAATTCGACTATATTTTTTATGTTGCTTCAAATTTAAAAAACAATTAGGATAAAAATTAAAATTAAAATAATATACAACAATATAAAAGATATATTTGAACATATAGTTCTAATTGAAACTGAAAATTAAAAAAATAATTTTTTCTGAAAATTTAAAAAGTAGAGTATAAACAAAATAAAAATAAAAAAGTGAGATACTTTTAGATAATTAAGAATAAATTAACATGTTTCATAATTATAATACGAATTCTAAACCTTGATAATGTCATACAAGAATTTTCTTTTTTTATAATTCGAAACATCGAGTAATATTTTGAATAAAATTAGCGACGTGGGTGCCCGAACAATACATATGTTATGGTGTTTATATTACTATTTTAAATTATAAAAAATAATAATTAAAATTTGATATTATCAAAATTTAAAGTTTATTTTGTAACCGTAAAATAAGTTATAATTCATAATTTATTTTACATTTAACTCTATAATTATAATAGTTTATATTAATTCTTAAAATATACATATACTCTATAATATTAAGAAGGGTATAATTATAATAGTTTATATTATTTCTAAATCGGCTAGAATTGGTACAAAAAAGAATTAAGAAGGGTATAATTGTATTTTAGGGAAACAATCGGGGCATTCCGTAGAAAAATAAAAATTAAAGGGAAAGACATTCTGATCATGGAGCACATACAATCAGAGGGCATCACTCGCAAACTAAGTAGCACGGAAACGGAAACGGAAAACGGAAACGATACGAAACGGACACGGGGAAACGAAAATTTTTCAAAATGAAGGACACGAAACGTGGGGGAAACGTGTAAATAACAAAAATTTAGGGATATATTTATAAAAATATTATTTAAATATTTATGATAATTAACAAAATAATTCAATTTAATGTACTAAATATTTAAAATTTTATAAATATATAAAAAATATAATACAATTCAACACGAATAAGTATATTTGTTGTATTGTGGGCAATGCGAATGTAAAATTTATGGGTAACTAGTTAGATTTTTTATTTGTGGGTAATAATTTTAAATTTTTTACAAATTTTAATTTTTATTATTTACAGAAACGGCCCGAAACGTTTCGTACGGGTGTCCAAGAGTTTCCGGTTTCCGAAACGTTTCCGAAACGGGAAACGCAACTTTATCGAAGTTTCCGTGCTTCTTAGCTCGCAAACTAAATAACGGCCAAAAAGTTTTATAGTTGGGTTGGGTGTGCAAGCATTCAAAAATTGAGGGATCAAAAAGAAATCACAAATTTAAACGTGAACCGTTGGATTTCTTGTGATATGTCAGACTCCATCTAACGGCCATAAATAGTCTCACATTAAATCAGAGCCAAAGTTTGAAATCGCCTGAAGGTGGACCCACCTCGAGACTCGTGTGTGTTTTAAATTTGGTCTCTATTTGGTTCCTTTCATTGGGCGGAACCCACATATTCAGTCAGTCTTATTTCTTTACCGTAACTTTATTTCTTTTCTTTTTTTGACAAAAAAAAAACCTTTATTTTCTTTTTAGTAATTTTTTAGAAAACACATACTACAAAATAAAGATAAAAATGTTAAAATGCCATAAACAAAGTATTTTTTTTCCCAAAGATATAATTTCATTCATAGATGAAAATTCGACTACAAAAGTCTCAGTTCTAACAGTAATAAACGGATCAGAAATTACAATCATTAAGGTTACTCGACAACAACTGTGTCACCCAAAATACAATTCCACAAAAACTAGATCTAAAAATAAATATAGATAAAATGGGAACAATTTACAAATATAAAATTACAACAAAATTTATAACAAGTATAAGGATATATCATTAAAGCCGTAAAATTAATTTGTAAACTAATCTTTCAAATGAGATGCAAGAAATTTCGAGTTTCAGCAATACCTGTTCTGGCCGATTTCTAGACGAAAGACCACCAAGTAATTTTGGAATGTGAAACATCGGAATAAAAAATCTTGCACAGTTCTCTATAAAAAGAAGAAGAAAACCCATAGAGGGTAGAAATCAAACAAGGCAAAAATTATTATAATAACTAATAATTTATAAATTATTTATTTAAAATAGAAGTAGAGAAAATGGAAGATAGGGAGGTGATCTTGGCCAAAAATTGGCCAAGATCACCTCCCAATTAAGATGAGCGGCGCTGGATTTAGCAAGAGAGGTTAGGGCAATAGGCTCAATCCCATAAACAAATATGGCTCATAGCAAATCAAGACCTACTCGTCGAGTACATACCTTACTAGACGAGCAGGCTGTATTTTGTAGTCTTGATAGGTTTTGTGAGTATAAAATGAAGACTGATCAACACTTTCTTTTTAAAAACGATAGAATACTTGACCAAACCATTTTATTTTGAATCCTTATGGTTAAGTATAAATCTCTGATATTGTAAACATGAAAAAATTCAAGAGGTTTCAAGAGTATGGAAAAGGTAATTAAAGATTAAAATTTGAGGATGAACATAACAAAATAAAGATACACAACTAAAGTTGAGGAAAAAGGCAATTGTGGGGGAAAACCTCCACAAAATACAAGGAAAGCCATGAAAGTGTAATATAGAGCTATGCAACGTAAAAAACGATTTTTCCAAAAGAATGAAGCACCAAATTGGATAATTGAGATTTAAGATGCTGAAAACTTTATCCACAAATTTAAGGGTACTGCTAGAAGTTTGAAGAGGTTTCAACCGCCATTATAATCACTAATAGAAGAACACATCAAACATTGAAGTCGCCGACCAATTGTACAAAAAACACCGTCCAACGACAAATACGTTTACAAGCACTTATATTTTTTTTTATTTTCAATCTTATAAATATATTCACGAGTTGAATTCAATTATAGCATTCACTTTTAGCATTTTAATTCTCGATTAGTTTGGTATATTTTGGAGTATTTATTATAAATTTAACCAAGTTCACAATCGTTTGTTCGAAGTCAAGTTTACACGCTTGCAATCGGAATTCGCTTCGTAGCATTGCCCGCAATTCGCACATTTACTATAGTGCCAAAAAAGAAAGACGATAACAATTTTGATACGTCCAATGAGACAGTTGAATTAGAACTCAAAATGAAAAAGGAAAAGATGTGATTGTATCTCAGGATACAGTTGATGATCCTACTTTCTGCTAATGTAGGACATGAAAATTATGTGAATCACATGATTAAAAATTAAAAAACAATAGTGGTAAATAACATTAAAATAAAAAGTAAAAGTTTTTTTTAATATTATACTATAATATATTTTACAAGGAAAGTTAATTATATACTCTCTTCATTTCAAAAAAATTGTCTACTATATCATTTTCATACAATTTTGAAAAACATAATTAATATTCTAAATTGATAAATGTATTTTTTTATTATGCTTTTATTAAATGCTATGACTAATTCACTTTTTTAAGCTAGTGTCAATAAACAGTAGACTTTAAATAAAAATAATATAAAAAATTAGTGATTTTAATTTTGATTTACTAGAAATATTGATAAATATTTAGGACAAGAGAAAAAAACGGACTTTTATTTTAAAATAGAGAGAGTACTATTATTGTGTTAATTCATCTTTTTTTTCTTCAGGGAAGATAATTTTGCTTAATTATTGCTATTTAATTAGTATTTATTGTTACCTTCTTTTTGATTTAATTTTTTTCATTCAACTTACGAGAAATTCTTAAGTAGACTCAGTCCACCACGTCATCTGTGAACTAAACCAATCATATTATAACACCTCATTAAAATGAGTATAATATCATTATTCAAAAGTGTATGCAAATAACAAATAAAATTATAAGAATACTATCATTTTAATGAGGTGTTATGATATGATTGGTTTAGTCCACGGATAACGTGGTAGACTAAGTCTATATAAAAATTTCTCCTTACGTACATATATCATGAGTTTTCCGAATTTATTTACTCAGCCAAAAGGAGCATAATTTTTTTTTTTTTCAAATTTAAAATACAAAATAATTTTTGGTCATATTTCTACATTCTAGAAAGACAGTCATGGATCCATAAATTAAGAAACATTTATTACTTTTAGATTTTTAATGAGTATTGTTTTAATATCAAATTATAAATATTTCATAGATAACTAATATACAGTAGACACAAACATTAAATTGAAAATACACATATAAAAATAAAAAATTTAGTCAAATGAACAAATATTTAATACAATTCAAATAATTTTATTTATATAATCGATTATTTTTAATTCTAATGAAAATCCAATAAATCATTATAATGAACTACTACTAGTTGCCAATGACCTCTAACTCAGTTGGCTAAATAGTGAGGCATCAAGTCTAAAGAGGCGTGGTTCGAATCCCCTCATGAACAAAAGAAGATGAAGATATTGGAGAATATTTGGTGGAAGGCTTGAAATGTCAGAAGCAAGCGGCTGCGGCATCGTCCGCCATGTTTGGCGAGATCGGAATAGCGATGTATTCAACGTAAACGATGTGGATGGCGTGAATGCCGTTCATATTTGTAAATAGTAGTATATCTATAGTTTGTGATACTGTAATTCTATCTCTGAAAAAAAAAAAAACTACTAGTTGGAACAGATAGGGGCCAACAAGGAACAATAATATCACTGACATACCCACCAAAATTCAGGAGAAACAGTAAGAGGATAATTAAAGTTGCAATCTCAAAAGACATGATGTTTGTTGCATGGGCTTATTTGCATTCACTTTCTTAAAAACTGTCAATTGAGTAAATTCTGTATAATTTGGTGTTGATTGTAATATGAACATAATTACAATTTAGTTCAATTCATAAAAAAAATTACTACAATTTAGTTCATTTGAAATCCCACTTTTTGCATTGGTTTGTTAGAACATGTGCTAAATTTATGTTCCATAGTCCCACATCACATCACACCCACCAATCTATTAATGTTAGGCCATGTTTGGTTCATGGAATATGTGCGGAATGGAATAGCAATTCCGTATAGAATGAAAATTCTTTGCTTTGGTTCATGGAATAAGTATTCCACGGAATTGCTATTCCATGATTTTGTGGAATAAGTACTCCTCTCAAAAACTAAATAATGGCTATTCCATTCCTTATGAAATAGCTATTCTATTTCATGCTATTCCATTCCATGAACCAAACATGGCCTGATAGAGATGCTCATTTCATTAGCTTACAATTCCAATTAAAAATCTACCGAATCAAGCATTTATTTCTAAGTGAATTAGTCTATTTGGCTGATCAATCCGACTTTTATAAATACTGAATTTGTAATTTCAATCTACAAAATAAGTTAAGATGGAGTTGATTAAAACATGTGTTGATGCCTAAAAAAACATGTGTACTGATAGATATGATTTCTTATGCACAAAATATGATGCTCTAAGTAATAAACTTTTCAAAGATTACATAAGTCATATATAATTATTTTGTAGAATGCTGTACAATATGAGAAAAAATTAGTAGAAGGCTAATGAAAAAAAAAACAGTTAATTGGTGATCATTTTAGAGATTAGAAAGTTCTCGATTAGAAAGCTCTCCTGTGTTGAATACACGATACAATAAATCTTTAATAATACTTGCTTACAACAATTATCAAAAAAAAAAAACTTACTTACAACCAGTTTAGGACTTCAATTATACTTTCTGCACTTGGTGGTTGATGATTATTTAGTCATCAAAAACGTCATTCTATTTTTTTTCTTGTTGTTTTTGTTGCTGTTTGAAGTGATATTAAAATTTACACCTGTCACGGTTATGAATGTCTAAAATCACTCAACATAAGCTTAATAGATCTATTTTTATTTCTTAGAATATAACTATTTAAGTTTATTTGAGAGGTATTGAAAAAGATGGTCATCTGACTGATGATACTACAATAATGGTTGAGGGATTATGTTCTTATCATTTTGCATTTTTGGAGTTCTATTGATAGTGAAATACTTCTTGATCATTGTAAGTATGTTAAAGAATTGATGAAATTTGGCAAAGGACATATTTCACAAATCTATTTTGATGCTTGTCAAAAAATTCATCATTCTAAGAGTTCAGCAACTACTCCGATTGAATTATTTGGTCCCGAGCAATATAATCAAACTCGTATAACATATCTTATGAATTTCAAACACATATATGGACAACTTAATGTCTTGTTGCCTTTAATTGCTGACATGTAACCGAGTCAGAAAAATCAGATAAGCTGTAACTGTAATGAGCTTCCTTGCCGGTCTTCATCCAAAACTTGAAATAGCAAAGTCTCAAATTCTCACTAGTCCAGGAATTCCATCATTACAAGACTGTTTTACATGGATTCTTTGCACTTCTTGTCATATGTCTCACCTGGCTCAACCTAGGAGTGCTCTCATAAGTCATATTAACGACCTTGGACGTTCTTCCAGTAACACAAAATCTAAAATATATAGAAAATCCACAATAGGTCATTGTATTTTTGTTGGAGCAAATATGATATTATAGGGGAGTAAGAAGGAACATGTCGTTTCGCCATTAAGTGCTGAATCGTAATATAGAGCAATAATTCTAGATTATTTTTGAAATAATATGGACATACCAACTTTAGATCAATTAGGTCTTAAAACTTTAATACCGGCAGAATTATTGTGATAATCAAACCGCTCTTCATATTACATCTAAACCGATTTTTTTGGAGTATATAAAGACCAATAGATCATTTAGAAGATATTTTCACAAAAGTCATAAATAAAAATCGAATTATTATGTCTATAATAAGTAAGGCATTGACAGATATTTGTGCTCCATCTTAAGGGGTAGTATTGTAGAATATGAGAAGTAACTAGGAGAAGATTATAGAAAGAAAAAAAAGTTAATAATGAGATTATCCTAGAGATTAAAAAGTTATAGCTCTCTAATGAATTGTATATATTTATTTCTCTATGTCCAATGCACAATGCACAATACAACATTTCTTCTTTAATATTCACTTGCAGCAATTTACAAGTAATACTGGACTCAATTGATTGTTATAAGAGTAACATCTCATTCAGAAGATTTCTTGCCTAGACTGGGTCTTGATAAATAGACTGATATGAAACTGGAACCCCATGAATCCGGTTTAGGCAAGAAATTCCCGATCCAATACTGCAGTCGCTACTTGAAGGTACACATGTTGATTGTATCTATACTACTATACCATGAACAGATATCAGTACACCAGTTATTAATCCTGACATACAATATGAATGCCTAGTTAAGAACGAGTATTCAACAATGATAAATACATATTCAACTCCACAGGAAGCTAACATTCTCCAACTCTGTTAGCAGAATAACTTTAGGATACAAAAATAAAAGTATGAGAAATTCTGGAAAAAGAAGAAGCACGAAGCTGCATTCATTGATTCCCCATTGCAACAAACACAAATTGCTTGTGCATAAGCAAATGAATCGGGATTAGGATAAAAAAATTAGATGTCTAATGCTACTTGTAAATAAATGAACAATTCTGGAAAAAGAAGAAGCATGAAGCTGCATTCAATGATTCCCCATTGCAACAAATGCAAATTGCTTGTGCATAAGTGAATAAATCGGGATCAGGAGAAAAAAAAAGTCTAATGCTACTTGTAAATAAATGAACCTAAAAGCAGCAAAAATGGAAGTCACCCGGCATGAAAAAACAATGCCGAAAGAAGAACATGTACAGTTATGTAAATGATTCTAGATTGCATAGTCAATCAAAGATCATCATCGCTTTCCTCAATAGCATGAGCTTCTGGGGCGATCATGTAGTTGCTTCCATCAGGACCCAAAACCTTAAACCTGTTCGAAACGATAATCTCAAACTCACAATAAAAACATTGATATAACCACCATCAGAGATTAATTCTCACCTCTCAAGGATGAATTTTCCTTGCTTATACCTCTGTGACTTCTCATGTGCATACAACTGAAATAGCGAAGCAGGGCAATATGTCAAGGATAGAATTTAAGAAACTGATAACAATCAAAGAGTTCAACAAAACCAAAATCTTACATATTTCCATCCTGCAATTGAACCGCAACCAACACAGAATATGTCAACAACAGTGTGCAATCCTGTCATCATCATTCGATCCTCTGGTTCTCCTTCCATGACATTTACACTAATCATTGGAGAAGCGAACTATATTAGAAAGACATCGATGATCACACAATTCAAATGACATTCTGCATTCACAAAAGTAGGCAATGCGTGAGAGCGTTAAGTTAGTCAAACGAATAAGATGCATATACTACAGATGATATGTTACTTCAACGAGAGAAGGCAATGAGATTGTCCATACACAAACTCCTGCAGCACTAATCCAGAAAACAAACAAGCAATATCAGTCTTATTTCATTCCCACTAACAAACGTTCGATTCATAATGGAAAACATAATCTTCCATTCTTTCAAAGGACTTGGATATGCATTTAGAATGCAAACAATGAGAAATTATTATAATAGTCTATCGTTCGCTATGAAACAACAGACGGCCATCGCAGCAACAAACCAACCATTCGGAAGAGAAACAATGATACATTTAGATTCAGCTGATTAGTAATGATGACCAAAATCGAAAAACACTTACACATCTTCAAAGAGATAAGCCTTCCCATTTCTGCAGTGAAAGGTCTGGAACAATCGTAAAAAAAAGGATTAGAACGAATAACGGTGGCAATTAATCTTAACGAAAATATTCATAGTAATCCAATAGCATCTACTGAACACACCAAAACACAAGAAGTAAATATGGAATTTCATTTCAAACCACCACAAGAAGAAACATTTGCTAATCAGCACTGTAAAACAAAAGGCATCATAGATACCAAATTCGACGACAATTTTTACGTCAGACAATAATCAAACACCTTCCAGGAATGAATTAATCACCAAAACAAAACCAAAGCAATGTAGCCTAAAATTCATTCAATTTAAACAAGAAACAACTGTAACTTTAAATTTCTTCTTCCATAACTTAGAATAATCTGTAATGGGATTTAGACAATCACCTTAATTATTTCTATCTAATACACACAAAACCAGCTTACCATAAAGAGCAAAAATAATTAAATATATAGCAGAAATCATGTAAAACAAATAATATAAGATCAATGCATTCACAAAACTATAGAATAAGTTAAAAAACCTTAGAGAGAATGTCATCAACAAGAGCAAAATGGGCTTTACAGTATTTGCAACTGTAGAAGTTGCCTTCAAGAGTGATCATAAATACCCTTCCCATTATTACCCAAATCTATCACTTTATTTCTTTATTACCCTTCAAAAAAACAAGAAAAAACCAACTCAATATCAGATTAATACAGAACGTACACAACCAAAACAAAATACATAAATTTATTATTTTCGGGAATAATAATGCAATGACTGTGTATGGTGATCATCATCTTGAGTGTAAAATCAGAGATCGGAAATGGAAAAAATGAGGAAAAGAATTTGGGTTTTTGTTTACCAGCAGTTGTAGAGAGAGAGCATGAAATGAAATGAAATGAAATGGTTTCATCAACGTTTCTACATCTATTTATAGAATTACCCAAATTTTCCAAATATTTTCGGAAATATTTCACAAATACCTGAAAAATACAAATACCAATTTCATTTTAAACTCAACCTCTTGCTAAAAGCTGGTGATAAGCTCTTATAGTTATTGTTGTTTCATTTCAATCTTTATAGTTATTAAAAATAGTATAAAAAAGACGTGACCATTAATTTTATTCATTTATTTAAAATAAAAAATACTGATAAATTTTTATGGTAAAAATTTGGAATAAATAACTCTTTATAGTTTTTAACAGGAATACAATGACTGTGTATGATGATCATGATGAGTGTAAATTTATTTTGAACTTTTTTATTATTAAAATTTATATGTAATTATTTAGTATATTGTTTTACTTATAGAAAGTAAAATTTATTTTAATTGCTTACAATATATTTTTGTTTAACTAAAGTAAATAGAATATAATCTATTATTTAATTATACTATATTAAAAATTATTATAATATCTTAGTACAATTTTTATTTGATTACACTAAGACATTATAGTAAATGTTTTGTATTGTGATATTAAATAAAAAACAATATTAAAAAATTATTACATTAAGACATTATAGTAAATGTTTCATATTATGTATATAAAATAAAAATTATTAAATTAAAAGTTTACCATTTAATATAGCAATATACATTGAAGTTCAAATTAAAAATTTATGCTATATTTAACATTTTACTATATTTTATGTTAAAAATAGGATTACATATAACATATGCAACGAGATGCTCTTAATATTTTTTGCCAAACAGTTATATTCACTACTCAAATTCACATGAAATCAAACTCACATCGTAAAGAACTACTCATTTTTCTCTCTTTCTAAAAAATAAATTCCTCTCACTTCTTCCTAAACTACAACCCAACACTCATAGCTTTCTCTACTTTATTTTTTCATTTTCAGTTTTAGTTGGCTTTTATCGCCAATAATTACTTTTTAAATGGAGTTTTTTGTGTTATTGTTAGTGCATTTTAGAAACTTTTTAAAAAATCTTGTCTTTTTAAGATTTTTTATTTGCATGTTATAGATCTATGATCCGGACAAGACTTATTGAAGTCTTTTGGTTTGCATGTCAATTTTTTTTTATGTAGATGATGATCCATAAATTTTTAAATATTGAATTTTTTTCAATATTATATTTTATTTATTTGTTTTTAATTAATATATATTTTTTGTAGTTGGTGATTTTCTATCTATTTGATTCACTTTGAAGAACATGTCTAAAATGTTTGAAGCTTTAAAAAAATTCAAACAGTTTATCGGTATAGTCGAACGACATTCAAGTTAAGACCCTCGTACCTAGGGGTGTAACCGAGTCGAGCTGAGTCGAGTACTAAGAAGATTGAGATTGACTCGTTTAATTTCGAGTCGAGTTTTGAGTTAATTTATCGAGTATTTATCGAGTTTATCGAAAGCTCGCGAGCTTAACGAGTTTAATCGAGTCTTATTATTATTTAATAAATTTCAATAAAAATTTAATAAATTTAATAAAAATTTAAATACTACATTTCTTTTTATATATAAATAAATTTATATTACCTATTTTATGCATATTTCTTAACGAAATATATATGAATTAGATATTTAAGGTTCAAAATTAAAATAACATCATGTCAAATTAGCATAAAAATATATAAACGAGCTTACTCGCGAGTTTTCGAGTCGAGTATCACTGAGATTGAGATTGACTCGTTTATTAAACGAGCCTTAAAAATTCGAGTTCGAGTAAGCTTTATCGAGTCGGGTTTCGAGTAGCTCGCGAGCGAGATTGACTCAGTTACACCCCTACTCGTACCAACAGGACTTTGTTCATCGTTGTGCTTCACATCTTAGTAGAATTTAGGCTTAATTTTTCCTTTTCGATTATTATCTTTTATTTGTATCTTTTATTGTTTCATTTTTAATTGTTGGATTAAAGTTTTTGAAAGATCATATATTTATTTATTGTTATATGACTTTGACGTTGTACCTTGACCTTTTCTTCAATGAATCTATCTCGGTTAAAAAAAATCACATTAACATTTATATTAATTTTACCATTTTCATTTCACCAACACGTATTTTATTTTTCTTTTTTCCTTTCTAAATTTTTTTGTTTCCTTTTAATTATTTTCATCATCTCTTCATTACCATTGCCAATAACATTTATACCTCTTCTTTTTGTTTATTCATCAAAGAGATAATATTGATAATCAACCACAACAAAACATGCAGAAAACATAGGAACAACAACTACAACCAAATGGCTAAATCAGTTCCTTTAAGCCTATTCTGCAGCTTAGCTAAAATAGAAATTTGAATCCTATTGAAGACATTTTCTTGATATGGACTCCCTACTACAAACATGACTCGGTTCCAAAGCAAGCATTTCCCTCTATTTTTCCTACAAGGCTAGCTGACTTCTCTTCCATCTTAGAGAAGATCTAGAAACACAACCGGGAGCAACAACTTTTCTCCAAATCATATCAAAGAAATATATAATCAAAAAAACATATAATGAACACTTTCCCTTCACACACCATAAAGAACACATGTTGGATTATCAATGGCTCCTCAAATGTGAAGTTTCACTACTAGAAAACTGCATTTTAGCGACGGAAAAAGGCTGAAATCCGTCGGTCCATTAAGTTTTCCGTTGGTAAAACGCTAAAATCCGTCGTTAAATCAAAAATATTCTATCGCTAATTCTCTGTTTTCTAGTAGTGTTTGTTCTTAGTGAGAAGACCCTTATACAGAGCCAACCAAGCAATAAAATGGTGTCTAGCAGTCGCACCGTGCCCGTCGGTCCGTCTTGAATGCCGCGAAGGCATATAGGAGTTAACTTGAGTTGACCTTATTCAGCTACTAAATTAACTTGAGTTGACCTTATTGAGCTAGTGGATTATGCTTGAAAGCTAATTTGAGCTAGTTGACTACGAGGTGGTATCAAACCGACTCGAGTGTTTTGTGATGTGCCAGGCCTGGAAAAGAAGGGGGTGCTGATGAACCACAACACTTGGGTACAGCCTGGGACTGAACTTTAGGTTAGTCGCGATGAGAATGTTGCAAATTTAAGGGGGAGTTACATCCCATATTGAAAATGTGAGGATGGTTTGAATAGCTTATAATTTTTTATATTCAACTACTAAATTAATTGGATTGGCCATTTTGGGCTAGTGGATTACTACCTGAAAGTTAGGTTGGGCTAGTTGAGTTCGTTCGAAGTGTTACAAATAAACGGATTTTTTGTATGTTTGTATATTAATTTGATGGTGTTTCACCATTGTACAAATTGATTAACATATTTTCAATGGATTTTGACTCCACCATATATAATAAATAATGACAACGTCCGAGCATCGAAGCGTTACCATTTTAGGCGAGGTGTGATGAATTGAAGAGAAAAGAATTATGGGGACTTAAATCAATAGTTTTTAAGTTCTGATGCTTACGTACCAAAATATCGGAATTAAAGTCTATGTAGTTCACAATTTTGATAGTTTTGGAAATCGATTTGGAGTATTAAATAAAAGATACAGAAATTTGGAAAAGCGAATAAAGATCAAGGAAAAGTGAATTTGATTTTGGCGTTTGTTGTACCGAGAGACCTACGTACCTGATGAACAAGATTAAAGTCTGTATAATTCAAAATTGTAAGTTAAAACAATATTAAATCAAGAAGCCTAATTTAGTGATGACCGGTCCATGCCCAACCCTAGCGATGACTAAGCTTAAGAGGTAGACATTTCATCTCTAGCAGTAGCTACGACTAAATTAATAAATAATTTTTTTTTACATTCAATCAAAAAGCCTAATTTAGCCAATTACTAGAAGCGATTAGTTGTCTGATAGCTATTAAAATATTAAAAAAATTGTATAACTATAATTTTTAAAAATATTATTGATTAATTTTTTAAAAACTATTTATATTTAATGACATATAAATATTTTTCTCAAAAAAAGAAAACTTATAAATAGTCATAGTATGTTAACTCCTACTCCATCCGGTTCATAAATATTTTTCGCATTTGAATTTTTTTTTAATAATATTTGTCACTTTAGAGTTTTAAGAAAATATTAATTGCTATTTTTTTCAATATATTCTAGCAATAAACAACTTAGTAAGATTAAGAAAAACTAGTCAAATATAAGACTAGTGATAATTAATATGGGTAATTTAATATAAGTATATACAAATCAAAACATATTTATTAGTTTCTTAATTTATATGAAATGGCTAAATGCGCCAAATATTATGAACTGGATGAAGTATAAGTTTTCACTTTTCATATTTCATCATTTATAAATATAAATTTAATTAATAAGTATAAATTCATTTGGCAATTTTTAGTCAATGCTTTGTCAAAATATCCATGCTTAATATAAATTATTATATTAATGAGTAATGCAATAATATAGCACTAGTATAATTCATCAAGTAAATAGTAATCCTGTTATAAATGAGAGTTCTATTTGTTAGAAAATTATCTTATAAGTACGTAAAGCAGAAGCTTATAACAAACTGGGAAAGACTATATACACTCTAAAAATAACTTTTTATACTCTCCTATAAATTATAGGCCTAATCACTCAAAACCCCCTCACCTTTAAACTTTTT
This sequence comes from Mercurialis annua, assembly GCF_937616625.2. NCBI lineage: Eukaryota > Viridiplantae > Streptophyta > Magnoliopsida > Malpighiales > Euphorbiaceae > Mercurialis > Mercurialis annua. The sequence continues at coordinate 8,496,389 of NC_065570.1, read as the reverse complement.
TTCAATTCTACCCCGACGTTAAAAATTTGTCAATTTTACCCACTTTTGAATTTTCCATTTTCAATTGTACCCCAATATTTTAATTTTTGTTAATTTTTTTACTTAAATGATTAAATCGTTCAATTAATTAAGTCTAAACATGAAATTAAATTCTTTTTTATTCAAAAAAGTACAAATAAGTCCTTTATTTTTAAAAACTAACTAAAAACCATAATCAAATTAACACTAATTTAAATTCTTAATTAATTTAACTAAATTTAAATAAATTTTAAAAATATACAATTAATATATGCGAGACATGTATAATATTTTAAACAAATTTCCAAACGCAAAAGACGTTAATTTAATTTTTCAGGGTACAATTGAAACACAAAAATGTAAAATAGGGTAAAATTGACAAATTTGCAACGTCGGGGTATGATTGAAAAGGGGCTAAAAGGTCGGGGTTTTTTAAGATATTAGGCCTAAATTATAATGTATTTTCCATCTTTTGTTAACACATGAAAGAAGCCTTTTCTGGAGTGTCTTTAGTTGCTATCATCATCACTTGGTTCAAGAGCCTGAGCTTCTCCGTCGATAATGTAGTTGCTTCCAACCTTAAACCTGCTCAACAACGATAGTCGATCTCAAATTCATAATTTAAAAATTGATATAATTACCATTAAACATTAATTCTCACCTCTCAAGGATGAACTTTCCTTGCTTGTACCTTTGTGACTTCTCATGTGCATACAGCGTGTAGCAGGACAATGTCAAGGGTAGAATCTAAGGAACCGAATTAACATTCACTAAATAGAAAACCGAGCATTAACAGTCAAATAATTCAACAAAACCAAATCTTACATATGTCCATCCTGCAGTTGAACCACAACCAACACAGAAAATGTCAGCAACATCCTGTCATCATCATGCGATCCTCTGGTTCTCCTTCCATGACATTTACACTAACCATTGAAGCAGAGAACTATATTAGAAAGACATTCATGATCCCATAATTCAAATGACATTCTACATTCGTGAAATATGTATGAACGCGTTTAGTTAGTCGAACGAATAAGATGCATATAATGCAGATGAAATGTTACATTGAGGAGAAAGGGCATGCGATTGTCCATGCACAGACTCCTGCAGCACTAATCCATAAAACGAACAAGTAATATCAGTCGCATTTCATTCCCACTAAACAAACTTTTGATTCATAAGGTAAACATTCATCTCATCTTTCAAGGGACTTTGATATGCAATTAGAATGCAAATATTGAGAAATTATTATAATAGTCATCATCCATTATGAAACAACAACATTCTAAACCCAAGTCTGAGACACAATCAAACATTTGGATTCAGCAATCATATGATAGATATAATAAAAAAGGACTCTATAGTAACAACTGAATTGATAAAAAAAAAACTCAAGTCTTAATTAGTAATAATGACCAAAATCAAAAAACACTTACACATTTTCAAAGAGATAAGCCTCTCCATTTCTGCAGCGAAAGGTCTGGAGCAATCAAAAAAAGATAAAGAAGAAAAAATAGTCACTATGGTTCAATAGCATCTATTGAACACGCATGGAATAACATAACAAGAAAGCATAAGGTTGTATTGATAATCAGCACTGTAAAACAAAGGCATCATAGGTACAAAATCCGACAATATCAAACTGTTTCTTTATTGCACAAACGAAATTGAAAAAAAGTTAATTAAGGTCCAAATTGAAAATTACACTAAACATGAAGGTTCAATATGTATATTTAACCACAATCATCCGAATTGAAATTTGCTTGGTGCTTTATACTGTTACTTTGTGCTCTTAACACCATTAGATAATTATTATTGTTTTCATGTCACAGTATAATTAACAGAGATATAACTGTAGAAAAAGTCATTTGCCTTCTATCTACAACAAAATAAATTATTCGATAATTATATATATTTAAAATTTAATTAATAGTAATTAATATAAATAATTATAGCTCAAATTCTATAACTTTAATTGAGGTTATTATCATAATTTTTTGGCTCTTTTTTTCAGATTTTATATCTATTGTTATTTTGCTAATATAATAGAATAATTAGTTTTCTCATTTATTATTTATGTGATTATACTTATATAAAAAATTAAAGTTTAATTCAAATAATAAAATTATTAATTAATAATATAATAAATTATATGCAAAATTATAATAATCAAATTTATACAAAATATTGTTATAGTTATAAAAATATTTAGTTTCAAATCGAATTATAAATAATTATAAAACCATTAAATTACAAAATTGCAAAGTCAAATCTTGATTGCAAAAGCAATCTATATTAAATTAAATTGAGTTTGTCAAATTTCATTTTTTTTAATTTATCGCATTCTATTCGAAATGACGATAACAAATTGGACTTTTCTATTTGATTATATGATTTTATATAATGACTCAATGGCTGCTTATTAAGTTGCTTGTTAATGACTAAGAATTGATTTACAATTAACAATGTTTTATGAGTTTGATAAGAGACGACTTGCATATTTGCAATAGCTCCACAGGAATTCTGTCATAACAATATCTGTAAAGTCAGAAAATTATCTTTTCAGATTATGGAGTTATCTTCGAATTACGCGATATTCTTTTTCATACTATATAATTTGGCAATATTTTTACCGTTGTTTTCTTCGTCTATAAAGCTCCGTTGCCACGACGACGAGAGGTCTGCATTGCTGCAATTCAGAGATAGTTTTTTGAGTACCAACAGTTGTTTTTCCAATTCTGATTATTCAAAAGTTGAGTCATGGAAATTGGTCAGATCAGGTGATTGCTGTTTATGGGAAGGTGCAGGGTGTGAGAATAAAACTGATCATGTCATTAGCTTGGATCTTAGTAACAGTTGCATATCTGCTTCTATCAACTCCAACTCTACCCTCTTCGCCCTCGTTCACCTTCGAACACTTAACTTAGCCTGTAATAACTTTCAATCGTCGGAAATTCCATCGCGAATAGGCGAGCTCTCGAGTCTAACTTATGTCAACCTCTCGTATTCATACTTTTCTGGCCAAATCCCACCACAGCTCTCGAATCTGTTTGACTTGGTTTCTCTCGACCTATCTAATAACTATGAGCTAAACCTCCAAAAGCCTAGTTTCGGAGATATTGTTCGACAGTTGACCGATTTGAAGGAACTTCATCTCTCAACTGTGAACATTGATTCAAGTGTTCCGGAGCTCCTGTCGAATTTTTCGTCTTTAGAATCTCTCCTTCTTGATTCTTGTGGTTTGACAGGTGAATTTCCTGTTGCTATCTTCCAACTCCCGAATCTGAAAATACTTGATCTGACTATCAACCCGTATCTTAAAATTGACTTGCCGAATTTCCAGTTCGGGAAACCACTAAAGTCATTAAAGCTTTCCGGAACAAATTCCCTTTCCGAGAGGAATTCTACTGCACATATACCTGTTTCAATTGGAAACCTTATCTACTTGGAAGAACTAGAGTTATCCGACTGTAATTTCATCCCCTCCTCCGTTGAAAACCTTGTCCATTTGAAAAATCTCGACATCACAGATTGCGTCTTCACCGATCAGATTCCGCCCTCATTCAGTAATTTTACCAAGCTTGTGTATTTGGACCTCTCCTATAATCACTTCAACATTCACACTTCTTCATTCGCTTGGATCGGTAAGCTCCCCAAGCTCACTCAATTGTTCTTGAACAGAATCAACATGAAAGGTGAGATCCCATCTTGGCTCATGAACCTCACTCAACTTTCTCATCTTAATATGTATGATAGTCAACTCACTGGTCCAATCCCATCAATCCTTATGAACCTCACCCAACTTAAGGTCATAGATTTATCATCCAACCAATTATCTGGACAATTTTCCTTTCAGATTAGCCATCTTGCATTGTTATCACAGTTGGATCTTTCATTTAACAAATTGGAAGGCCAAATTCCGACCAATTTATCTAACCTCGACAATCTTGAAATGCTTGACCTTAGTTCAAATAAGTTGAGTGGTACATTGGAGTTTTCTGTATTCTCCCAGCTAAAAAACTTGCACACTTTGTCTTTATCAAATAATTACAATTTATCATTGATCACCAAAACTCAGTCAAACGTCAGCTTCCAAAATATAAATCTCTTAGGATTGGGATCCTGCAATTTATCCGAGTTCCCTAGCTTCTTACATAACCGATTAGATTGGTTGACATTTCTAGACCTTTCCTCCAACAATATTCACGGCCAAATCCCCTTCTGGGCGGGTCTAAAATCCTTGGAAAATTTGAATCTTTCGCATAATCATTTAACTGGTTTTGATAATGATTCAAATATACTTCAATGGGATCAACTACGTACTCTAGACCTTCGGTATAATATGCTGCAAGGATCTCTTCCTATGCCTCCAACGTCAACTTCTTTCTATCTAGTTTCTCGCAACAAAATGTCGGGTGAAATCTCACCTTCGATTTGCAATTTAAATTCCCTTGTAATGCTTGATTTGTCCTTCAACAATTTTAGCGGCGAGCTTCCCCGGTGTCTAGGATATCTGAGTGATTCCTTAAAACTGTTGGATCTCAAAAAGAATAGCTTTCAGGGAATCATTCCGTCAATGTGGAGAAATGGATTTAAGATAAAAATGATTAGCATGAGCCACAATCAATTACAAGGTCCACTACCAAGATCCTTACTGAATTGTTCATCGTTGGAGATGGTTGATTTTGGCAGAAATCAAATTATTGATGCTTTTCCTTCTTGGTTAGGCAGTCTTCCCGATTTGAGAATTCTGATTTTAAGGTCTAATGGTTTTTACGGGACAATGGAAAATTTAGTTGCAACTGGATTCACCAACCTCCGAGTCATCGACTTGTCCAATAATCATTTCAGCGGAAAGATTCCGTCAGAATTCCTTCAGATTTGGAATGTCATGAAAGTCAGAAACACAAGCCACATGACATACATGCAGGATAATATGCGCCCAAATTCTTCTTTTGTTTATTCTTATTTTGGGTTCTATGATTACTCAATGACATTGTATAACAAAGGCTTGGAATTGAATTATATGAAGATTCCTGATATACTGGTGGCCATTGATTTCTCCAACAATAAATTCCAAGGAGAGATTCCGGATATTATGAGAAATCTTAAAGGCCTTCAATTGCTAAACCTGTCGAGAAACATTCTTCAAGGTCCCATACCATCTTCTCTAGCAGATTTGACAGCCCTGGAATGTTTGGATCTTTCTCAGAACCAGCTCTCAGGACAGATTCCGACAAAGCTGACAGAAATCACTGCTCTTTCGTCATTCGATGTGTCGTTCAACCAACTTTCAGGGCCTATACCACAAGGAAATCAATTTTGTACTTTTGAAGAGAGTTCATATGAAGGAAATCCAGGGTTGTGGGTGGAAACTTGGACGAAGCAATGTGGAAATGCTAGATCAACGCCGGTGGTAGTTCCTCCGACATTTATGGAAGATGAAGATTCTGAATCTGCAGAGGGAGTTAATTGGTTGGTCGTTTTAATGGGGTATGCAAGTGGACTTGTAGTTGGAGTGGTTGCTGGGAACATGTTCATCAGAAGAAAACAAGATTGGTTTTCCAATAAGTTTGGAAGGAAACAATGGAGGCGGCCAATCAGACCGAGGAGAAACTAACTGTAACATGTAAAATTGAAATAAATTGGCTAATCCAGCTTTTATTATTCTAGTGCATTGTCCTTCTTCACGTTTAGTCAACTTAAATACGGTATCCTTGACAATTTGACCCAAAAGTATTTTGCAAGGCTTATCTATACTTACTGTCCCTGACTTATTGGCTTTCTATCACAAAAGTCCATCAATTTCAGTTTCAGTTCATAAACCTCTTTTCGGAAAATATAAAATTAATTGATTATATATTAACTAGAATTTTTTTGATGAATATATTAACTAGAATTAATCTAGTATTCGTTAATTCGTTATATTTAGTATTATCATGTGCCACCACACGATACGATGTGTATCCTTCCGGTATACGACAAGCATAATTTTATTATAACTGTTTTAGTACATGTTGTCGTATTTCCAACATAACCTCAAACTAAATTACTGTTAATATATTCAGTATTATTGACAAAAGTGTGCGATGTAATTTCCTCTTGATTAAATTCATATGGTGACCGCGCTGTTGACCTGAAATTTTTCAGTCAAATTCAGGCAAAATTCCAGAGACTAGTCATCGGACTCTAGCATCATTTTGTCGGTGTTTCAAGTGTTTTTTTTAAATGCAGTATTATTATAAATAAAAATTGAAGTAACGTAAAAAGTACTAATAAATTGGTAAAGTATGAGTGTAATTTTTAAATCTTTTCAGTATTTTTATAAATAAATTTAACAAGATAGTAAATAGCGTACTTTTCTCAATAAAATAAGATGAAATTATAGTTGAATTCTAAGACAAACTAAATACCAAAATCATATATTTCTAGAAGGAATTCGTTTAAAACCAAACAAAATGTTGAACTTTTAGAACTCTTGCCTTGCTAAAAGACATTGGAACAGCAATCTAGAGCTGTGCAATAAGACTGAATGGAGATTACCTAAATGCCAATTACTTAATATTTGAGATTTTCATTTTAGAAAATAATTTAATTAAAAATAATTGAATTTATGTTTTTGCTTTAAAATGCAGCCTAATTATTGTTTTACACGAAGTTATACAATTGGGGTTTAAACTGAAATTTTTATTGATCATGCACAAAATCTATTGCAATTTAAATAGAATCCAATGACAACCGAAATTTAAACAGAATCGAATTACACCAAACTGAAATTTTATGATTAGTTGAATTTAGCTTCATTCGGATCCATTAACGAGTCGAAAGAAAACCGATGGATTTGAAAATTTTAGTAACGAACCAATCGATGCTCAGATGTAGCATTATCATTGATTTTGATTTATAGTCAAACTAAACCATGGAGATAAGAAAATGTATCACCTGTAGCCAATAAAAGAATGTTACAAGCATAATTCAACCTTGTGCTCCCCCAAAAAAAAAGGAGATCCACTGTTGAATCTCAATCAGGAAGAAGAAACTCTTGTATGAGGGATTTTTTTCTCGACTTCTCCGATTCTTTGCGGAGGCCATATTATATGAGTAACTCTTCCATTAATCAACCCGAGAGGAACCTGTCATGGAAAACTTTCTTTATATCTGGATAAACCAATAAAACTCCAATAACGAATAAAGAGAAGACAAAATTTGTTGCATTATACTATAATATGATTCACAATTAGAGAAAATATCGTCTGCAGTTCTAACTTGAAAGTTCAATGGAAAAGGGAAATGAAACTGGAATCATGCTAAATTTTGTAATACCGGGCCAAAAGACCTTGAATCCATGCTAGAAACCAAGTTGTCACCTTCAACCCAGCAATGTCCTTCTGGAATCTTTACCACATCATATGCATCGGGAGTTCCAATCCAGTCGCCCGGTAAGCCAATAATTCTCTTTATAAGTTTCTCCTTGTGATCACTTGGAGACCTACAAAAAATTGCAAGAGATACCAAATAGTCTTCACCAATATCATTCCATGTAATGTTGTTCATCTTGTTAATTCCAATTATATGCTATAAACTGTTTGGTGAGACTCTTAACTTGATACAACATATAGAAAGAGGATATCACACGACATATAAAAAATTGCAGACAGGATACTAGAACAATTCAGAGATAAGAAACTATCATTAAACACATGTTTGGTTTAATGCCTCAATGTAATGCCACTTGCTATCTCTTTGAAAACGAAATTTAAATTGCCGATAAAGATTGAGCTGTAATGGAATCGAGTTACTTTTTGTTGACTAACCTATCTTTCATTTCTTTAAAATAAAATGAGAATTTCTATCTAACACAGAATAAGGAGACGGTGATCGCTAAAGCAATAATGCGATCCAAATAATGTGCTAATGCATAGATAAAGACATACCGAAAAACTACGACATCACCATGCGAAAACTTGTACTTCTCAAGGCAAAACTTCTCGATAAGGACATGGTCGTCTGCAGCCAAACCAATGATTCAAATATATATATAAAACAAAATTTACTTTCCGAAGAAAAAAAGTTGCATCAAATTATCACAAAAGTGAAAGAATACCAATAGATGATCCCCAGAATGTGCTAGTTTCGGGATTAAAAACAGGGGACATAGAGGCGCCTCGCACATGAACAATACTGGCATATCTGTCTGTGATGGTGATCCCTATAAGCCCAACGGTTAAATACTTCTTGGCCAAACTCCATAAAAAATTACTAGAACCCATTCTGCAACTAATAGATGCATGTCAAATGGAGTATTGCAGCCATATCTGCACCAACAATCTATCTACAGCAGCATCAAAGTGAAGTTATGCAACACAATTTTGAATAAAAAATGCATATACAAATGCCCAGTTGGGCAAATAATCAAACACCTTGTGTACAATAGAAATGCTACAGCATATAGTTCAGGAGTCCCAGTTGGGAAAATAATCAAACAGCTTGTGTGCAATATAAATGCTACAGCATAAAGTACAAGAATTGATAAAATGTAAAAGAACAAAGTTTAATGTATTGATGGGAACTTACGTTCTTTTCTATTGCAGTTGTAATTTGTTTTATTTCTTTTTCTCCTTTGCTTTTTAATTGCCCACGGCCTCCACCACAACTGAGTCTGTAGCTAGGAAAGGTTTTGAGAACTATTTTTTGCACTGTGATGGGGAGGCAAAGTAAAACCAGACCGGGAATTGAACCAACGTTATAGAGGGTTTATGGTTCAACCAGTACAACCGGATTAGCTCGGATTACAACCTTCTGTGGAACTTAGGCACTAAATTATTAACGGAATTAAAGTGAGGTACCAAATCGTTTGAAAATAAGATATTAAATCGTTAATATAATTGAAACTGAGGTATCAAATCGTTTGAAAATAAGGTATTAAATCGTTAATATAATTGAAAATGAGATACCAAATTATTAACGAAATTAACAGAGACCGCTAATTGTTAACGGAATTGAAAGTGAGGTACCAAATTATTTGATTTTTCAAATAAAAAATACCAAACTGCTAATTATGACAATTGAGGACAAAAAGGGATTTACAGTAATTTGCTCTAAATTTTATCTATCTCAACTTAAAATATTCTACACCACGTCAGTTAATACAATAATATAAAATTCATCAACATTTACGGATATCACTGGATAATCTGCCACCAAAAACCCAAGAAAAACTAGACTCTCATCATGATTTTTGGTGATTTTTTTAAAATAGGACAAATGACTAAAAAGTGTCAAATCTTTTATGAAAGTTTTATAAAAAGCCAAACCTTTCAATTTTATCCAATTTGTTTTGAAATGCATAATTTTTGTTTTAATTTTATCCAACTACGTAATTTTGCTTATGTGGCGCTGATGTGTGGCATGCCACATCAGCGCCATGTAGGCGCCACATGAGTAAAATTACACAATTGGACAAAATTAAAACGAAATCATGCGTTTTAGAATAAATTGGATAAAATTGAAATATTTGAATTTTTGTGAAACTTTCATAAAAGGTTTGGCATTTTTTGGTTATTTATCCTTTAAAATATAGTACTATTACAATACTTTGAATATTTTTAAATTATTTTTCGTAGCAATAGATTTATAATTATTCTAAAAATTATATAAATTTGTAAAAATCAAATATAATAAAGCTTTGATAGTGTGAATTTCTTTTTAAAAAAGAAACAAGAGATATTTAAAATAATGTTTATAAACAATATTTATCTTCTATTTATATATGTTATTTTTATGTACTACATTGTTTGTTATTTTTGATAATTTTGTTTTGTTCTTTTTGTGTGAAAGGTTTGTTATTTTTTTTAAAGTTTATTTTTTTTTAATTATTTTTTTTTAGTGATGGTTGTACTTGTATCTGAAATCATGACTGTAGTTTCTGATTTCAAAAATCAGTTTGCGGGTGATGGAGAAGGTTAATCGAAAAATGCACTTTATTGGCAAAAAAATTAGATAATTTATTTTTTTATTTTTATAAGTAGATTTGCGAATCAGACAGTATATTGTATGTTTCATGTAAGATTATTAGGTTTAGTTTTTTCGGATTTCTTACAAAATGTAATTATTTCATATTTGATTTAATGAAATTTGATAAATAAAAAAAAACGATTAAAATAACAGTTTTGATTCAAATTCAATAAATGAATTGAGTCGGAAGAATAAGGGTATAAGTGAATGGTTACTTGTCTAATCGGAAGTAGCAGATTGTCCTCTTATCTCTTTCAATAATATTTTTCGGTTTTAATGGTTCCATCTAGACCTGATCGCGTGCCTGGACATCCGTCTGGATTTACCCCCCTTAGTCCTTACACGGTTAATTTTTTTTGTCAAATTGGGTTCGAACTCGAGCCTGTAACAAATTTGATTCAAATGAGCAAATGACTTTCATTATTATATAATTTTCATGTAGACTCGTAATAACTCGGCACGAGCCCGTATAAATTTGAGGTCCGAACCCGGCTCTGGCTAGGCTCGGACTTGTATTAAAAATAGTCAGGCCCTATAAGGGCCCAGCAGAGTATGCTCAATCTGGCCCATAAACAGTTCTAAGTTTGATTATGTTCGCTATTGCATTCACCAACATTGTTAATTATCAAAAGCTATAGTACACAAGCAGTGAATAGGCAGAATTTTGTTGCTAAATATGATAATAAATCTTTACAAGAAGCACATACAAGAAGAGTATTATAATTAACAATCTACTGAACCATTCTTCTCAGGGCAAAACAACCCAAATAAGCAGATTAGCAGAGTAGTAAAGTTGTTTACTTAAGAGCTCAAATTGTCAATAATGGTGGTGTGAAGAGGGTCACTCAAGTGAGTAGCCCAGTTGTTGAGTGGTCCTTTTCCAGTAACCGCAGCTTGAACCGCGAACCCAAGGAACCCAACCATGGCTAGCCGAGCGTGCTTAATCTCAGCCAGTTGAAGTACGGCCTTCTTCTCGGGGTCTTCTGCTAACCCTAATGGGTCAAAAAACTTTCCTCCCGGGTACAACCTCTTCTCTGGCTCTAACTCGGCGTTTCTTTGAAACTCAATGTACCCGATCACCAATACCTCTATCCAGATTAGGGTTGTAATTGAGAATGGCAGTGGCTGTCCGAGGTACGATGATCCATCTACTAGCTCCACCTGAAAATACACAATATAATCTTTAATATATGTTTCTACTATGCATAAAATTGTTTTGTGAAATTCGGATTCATGAACTTTTTATTTATAGTATGACACATGACGTGATTTAATTAAATTAAAATAACTAAAAAAGTTAATTGATCACAAATTTGGTCTCCATTGATTGAAAACTTTAATTTAATTACATCAAGTATCGCTATATAAGTAAAAAATTATAATCCTATTAGAAGTTATGGACAAAACAAGCATAGACTAGTTGGACTTAAGGTAGAAAAATAAAAAAGATTTAAATGAGCTTATTTGACTATATAGAATTGAAAATTACAGTATACATTAATTGCGCGATATATATGTGATTAATAGATTGTTTAAAATTCTACTCTAAGTTCATGCAAGAAAAAACCATGAAAAAATTCAGACTTTGACACCATATTTTAGAAATCGTCTCAAAATCAATTGGCATTAATAGATCTAGTAAAAATTGGAGTTCACCAATAAGAGTGATCCATTATTGATCACACTAGGGCAAGATTTTTCATGAACTCCATAGCATTGTCTAATAATAATCAGCTACGTAGCATATGAAAACGTAGAAACAATATTTTTTATGAGAATATATTTTAAATAGTATTAAGTTTCAGAATTTATACCTTTCCAGCATCTTGCCAGGTGACTCCGGTGAGCCACTCAACAGTAAGAGCACCGAGAGTAGCCAACATAGCCCACCGTCCATGAATAAGCTCACATTCCCGAAACCTCTGAAGTCCAAACACCTCACTGTACGGCTGAAACGGCGTCGACTTAACATCATCAAACTCCGTCCTAGTCCCAATAACATCACCAGCTAAATTCTTCGCCAAGTTCTGGTCCAACGAGTCCAACTCATACTGCAAGTACTCCGCTGGTTTCCCCAACCCAAAAGGGTCAAACCCGTAATCCCCCACCAAGGTTCCGTCGAGCCATTCCGGCGCCTTAGCTCCAGGAAACCACAACGGCCTGTCATTGGTAGGTTTGATCGACTTCTTTGGCGCTGCTTTCTTGCGTCCGAAGCCAAATCTAGCTTGGACCCGGCCTGAGTTAGAGTAGATATCAGGGACACGTGTTCCCATGAAGGATGAAGCAGCAGCAGCTGTGGAGGCGGCCATTGTTGGAGTGTGATTGAAAGAAAGCTGAAGCTTTGGAAATGGTGATCTGGTCTGTGTGAAGTGTGTTGTGTTATAATACGAGGTGATGTTTTAATGAATTTGTAATGGGTTTATCCATGAAGATGAGCGTCGGCCGTTGGATCAAGTTGAGTATCCATCTGATGGATGTGGAAGTATCGGCCTTATCTTTGCGTTATCTGGTTGTGGGGTCTAATGGAGCTGCCTGTGTAGTTGTGTTTATGTGGTTCATGTTGCTGGGACAATATCTACTTCGATTTTCTTTAGATAACCTTTGCTTTCATTAAAAAAATTCTCTTACTGCTGTCTAATTCTCACACCTGAGTAAATCTGTTCTTCGCCGGGCTTGGGCCGGACTTTGTAGGCTTTATGTAAGCCCAAGTCCGGTCTGGGCTTCATATATGCTAAATATAATGACCTCTTTAAATAAATACCAAAAAAAGATAAAATATTCTCAAGAATACCAGCTCAAAGTTTTTTTTTGAAAAATACAATATGTATTTTTTTTTTGCAAAAATAACTTTTATTATTCTCAAAAATATTTTTTTAATCTCAAGAATACGATTTTGGTTACCCAGCGGTATACCAACACCGTTGGTTAACCAACAAAAAAAACTATTTCAAATTCAAACCTCCATTTTTATTAAACTAGTTGAAAATTCTACTACAAACCCCTTCCCTTCATCACTTCAAGAGCAACTGTCAAATAAAACGTAAATCGTCTTTTTTAAAATCTAAAATTATTGATTCACCATTTGTTAACCAACATGGTTCTAAAAAAACAAGGTCATTGGTGTACCATTAGTACACCATTGGTTAACTAGCAACAAACATAAAATTCAGCAACTGTTTGCTAACAATTTTATTAATCATATATTCAAAATAAAAATTACAGGTTACCTAACGATTTACCAAATGTTAACCATTGGTTACCCAACATCCAAAAATATTACAATTCTCACAAACATTTCTTCAAACACCTAGAGTGCAACATGCTGTGTAACACAAAAAAATCAAACCACAAACATAAAATTCAGCAACTATTTACGAACGATTTTATTAATAATATATTCAAAATAAAATTACCTGACGGTTTGCCCAATGTTAACCATTGGTTATCCAACACCCAAAACATTACAATTCTCATAAGCATTTCTTCAAACACCTAGAGTGCAGACTGTGCAACCATAAATCATATATTAGATAGTCTTATAAATCACTATCTGAACTTATACATAGCAACAAGTTCAGAAAAAAAAAATTGGAAGGAGATTAGAAACCAAACATCTAAGGTCCAATTTTTATCCTTTGATCAGCAATCAAGATTTCTATGGCAGCGGAGGTTCATGGCTCTTCATCGTTGACAGCGGAGGATTTGCGGCTTCTTAACTAACAACGACTTTGGTGATTTCTTCGGCAGCGGTGACAAGGACGTTATGGCCGGGACAACCTCTGGCTCTATCTTCTCCGGCACAACGTTGATGGAGGATGTCGGCTATTGAAAAGGCGTCGTCGTCCTTGACCTAAGAGCAAAGTGAAAAGATTTCAATTCTCCAATCCCTAATCTTTGGTGGCTATTATTTCAGTGAGCAGCCCGTATTTTTCTAGAAGGAAAAGGTTAAAATTAAAAAAGAAAAAGTTAACATTGTATTTATCAAAAATGAAACTTTGCATCGTGTTTTTCTAATTATTTTTGGGTTAAGTCCGTATTTCATCTAAAAAAGTCAAATATAATCATCATTTATTGAAAAAAAATGAAAACTTATGAAAGTTGAGTTCCATAACTTTTAAATATTTCATAAAATTTAAGTTTCGTTTTAATTTATAAACAATCACATATGTGATTATCAAGAGAAATTCTTAGATAGACTCAATCCACCACGTCATCTATGGACTAAGCCTATCACGTAATGACACGTCATTAAAATGATGACAATCTTGTAAATTTATTTATTACTTATTTACACATTTGAATAGTAATATTACAAGATTGCCATTATTTTAATGACGTGTCATTATGTGATAGGCTTAGTCCATGGATGATATGATGAACTGAGTTTATCTAAGAATTTCTCGATTATCTAATATTTAAGTTACTTTCAAATTACAATACTTTTGTAGAGTACCTTCTATATATGTGATAGGCTTAGTACATGGATGACGTGGTGAAATTAGTCTATCTAAGAATTTCTCGATTATCAAATATTTAAGTTACTTTCAAACTACAATACTTTTGTAGAGTACCTTCAATTTCTTTCCCGAGTATTTTTTTTGAAGAAATAACATAAATAATGAAAGAAAAATATAAATATCCGATGATACTTATAATATACAACTAAATTGTGAAATCAAATATTATAAATTTATTTTTCAATTTTAAACTTGATTAACTAAAATAATTATATATAAATATGAACAAATTACTCTAAGACCCCTCACGTTTGTCACAATTCACAGTTTGGTATCCGTTATTTGAAAATCAAACGATTTGATACCTCAGTTTTGATTTTATAAACTATAAGACCCTTCTGTTAGTTCCGTTAATAATTTGAAATTTACTTTCAAACGATTTGGTACCTCAGTTATAAACAATTTGGTACCTCATTTTCAAATGATTCGGTACCTCACATTTCATTTCATTAATGATTTAGTACCTATATTTAACAGAAGGGTTTTATAGTTTACAAAATCAAAACTGAAGTATTAAATCCTTTAATTTTCAAATAAGAGATACCAAACTGTAAATTATGACAAATGTGAGGCGTCTTAGAGTAATTTGCTCCACAAATATTCAAAGCTCATAATATAACCAATCCAATAGTGCCCAAACATAATTCATTTACATTCAATAATTGTTTTGCACAAGTATTAACACAAATAAATAAAATTATCTTTGAATTTGTATAATATCATTATGATATATAATATAACTATAAATTTAAAATATATTTAGTATGAATAAATAATTATAAATATAACAAGACCTTTACATAAATTCAAAATTTGAATTTATTATTGTTAAATTATTGTTTTTAAAATTCGTCTAAATAATTTTTTTAATTATCTAATTCAAAATTGAATAATTTCGTTAATAAAATAGAAAATGTAATCATCCAAAATACATGATCTCTGAAAAATAATAATGGAAAAATAAATCTAGAATTCCAAAAAAAAATTATTATATAAAGACAAAATGAAAAAGAAAATTATAGATATTCAATTTTATAAAATGACCAATTATTAAAATTAAATTACGTCGGAATCGAAATGAACAAGAACAAATTTTAAAATTAATTTATTAGTTTTATAGATCACGAATTTTTTATTTGTCTTTTCATATCAAATTTTATGCATTAATTAACGTTGTATTAGTAATATGCACCAAAATAATCAAATGCTATTCATATGAGAATTCGAAGCTATATCTAATATAATATATTTTTAACTTAAATAATGAAAAGATCTAATAAAAAAATTATATTGATTCTGCACAGTTACGCGGGCATAGAACTAGCGATAAACTAATCAGCAAAACTTGCATATTTTATGAGTATTTATTACTTGTTATATTTAGTTTTTTACATTAACTAAAACAGTTGATAATTTTGGTAGAAACAAAATTCAGGAGTTAGATTATTGGCCGAAGGTACAAAAAACCCATCGTGTTTTTTCAATTGGTACAAATAATCCATCGTACTAAAAAAAGTACAGATAAACACCCGAATTCAATTTTTTTGGACGAATTACCACCTCGCTAACAGAGGCCTCTAACACCGTCAACTTTTTGCCACATGAGCAGTCAGTTGTGGTCTTCTTAACATCCATGTCACCCATTTAAAATCCCAATTTCCTTTAACGTAAATAAGCTGGACAAGAAATGCGGTGATGAAAATCCCAACCATCCACCACCGCCGCCGCCAGTCTCAACCTCTGCATCGCAAAGGAGCAGAAGAAGATAAAGACCCATTCGAGCCCCGCCGCCAGCCTCAACCTCCGCATCGTCAAGGAGCAGAAGAAGATAAAGACCCATTCGAGCCCACCGGCTTCATCACCGCATTTTTAGAAACTTGAAGAGTAAGAGTCTAAATCAGTAACCTGCAAAACTCCTCCATTTTCTTATGAAAATGCATTGGTTTCAATGATTGTCTCAACAAAAACGCCAAAGTAAACGGGAACCCAAAAGCCGCAAAGCTTTGAATTGAAGCGTCTATTGGATTTTCTTTTGTAATATAAAAATCCAACCTCCGACTCCAAATTGAACTAATCTAAGCACAACTATAACCTTACTAATACCATAAATATTCATCATTTTTCCAGTATTTCTCTAGTTTCATTGGCTAAAGGTGACAAATCTCTTAGGTCCTTCTATTTCTTGGTGCTTGAAATTAGGGATTTTGCTTGGATACTCACTTGGGTCCTAATCTGAGCTTGAAAAATATCTGGGTTTTTGATTCATGATGTGGGTTTGCTTCAAATTGGTGATAATGATCAAAGATCGGGGCCTTTTGAGATTATGATTTGTGGGTTGCAAAATAGAGATGTGATGACAAATGGGGTTTAAGAGTTTTGATTGTTGAGAGGAACCATAATCTCAATAATAATAATAAGCAGAAGATTCAAAATTTGGGTTTTGGGTTTATGGGTGATGAAGTGAGGGTTTTATGAGCTTAGAAGAAAATCTGTGAGAAATTAACATATACATCATTCTTAGTGAAATTGAGAATTAAAGTTTATAAAAGTTGATTAGGAAGATTCATGTGAGCACATCACTCAAATGAACAAACCAATCTAATAATGGAATAAGAGTTACAATTCAGAACAGAGCTTTCCTATGACATAGCTCATGTCCACCTTTGAAGGTTAAAGGAGATTGAGATTTTAGATGGGTGACATGGACGTTCTTGGGTGACATGGATATTAAAGAGAACTAACAGCTCACATGGAAAAAAATTGACAGAGTTAGAAGCCTCCGTTAGCCAGGTAGTAATTTGTCCAAAAAAATTGAGTCCGGGTATTTATATGTACATTTTTTAATACGATAGGTTATTTGTACCAATTGAAAAAACACGATGGATTTTTTGTACCTTCTGCCTAGATTATTTGTACAAACAAAACAAATCTAAAATTTGAATAAGATTTGTATTATCTCAAAAGTAAAAGCAATCAATAATGATGTTATTATTCTCCTCTCACATTGACAACCGGCTATAACCCGTAAAACGTACGCTGACTCATCACTTAGCAAAGCTGTCAGGACTTAAACATTACCTGGTATTCCGGTCAGTCGTCTTAATTTATTCGATTCCAATCTAAGTCTGAGGTAGCATCAAATTCTCTGTTTTCGAGTGTTTGTGTTTGTCAACTCTGTTTCTTCGTTCGAAGTTCAAACACATCGCCGCTTTACTCTCTTCTCCTGTTTTTCACTTCTCAGGTAATTTTTTTTTTCTTCAAAATTTCTGAGATCTGTTTTTCTTCATTTTTCTTAAATTTATTTTGTTTCATTTTATGTTTGGTAAACACTAGTTTAGTTAATTTTGTGTGTGTTATATATGTTTTTCTTTTCTGTTTTGTTTTGTTATGGTATTTAATTGTGATCAATATGGACACTATTAGAGATGCAGCTAGGGCGGGGCAAGGTGGGGCGATTGCCCTAACCGGTTTCGAAATGTTAGAGATTAATGAGTATCTAATAATTACTTTATAGAGTATTAAATAATATCTTTGAAAATTTTGAGCCAAATGACAATATTTTTTTTTCTAAAAACTAAAAAAAAAGTCGAATAATAGATAGTTCGGTCTACAAAAATATATTGTTTAGTCTATTTTTTTTAAAAAAAAATCAATCAATGTAACTTGCTACAAAATTTAGATTTTAGTTTTTTTATAACTCAACACAAGTAAAGCCATTCTTTTAGTTCTTGAATCCATTTTTGTGGTGGTTATGATTGGAAAAATGTTTTTCTTTTGGAGAATTGAATTGTTGTCTGCTTAATTTAGTTGTTTGAACTTGATACAGTTACTTAATCTAAACAATGAAGACCGCCAAGGGCAAAGGTGCAGCCGATGATAGGTTAGTTTTACTGTTCTATTATGTGTTTTATTTGACAATTGTATCATTTTATTGTTCTATTTTTTGGGCTGCCATGATTCTTGAAAAGGATGTTCTTAAACGGAATTAAAATGTATTGGTTTGGTGGGTTTAGTAAGTTATATCTCATGTCTGATGTTATTTTTATACTATCTGATGGTGGATACAGCGATTTCCGGAATGTTATTCTGATGGGTCGTATATGAACTCTATCATTTTCAGAGTGGTTGGAAAGAGGAAAGCGGCTGGAGCTGTTGACCACAGTAGTAAACTAAAAGCTAAGAAGGACAAAAAGGCCAAGAAAGACCCTAACAAACCAAAGAGGGCTCCTAGTGCTTTCTTCGTCTTCCTGTATGTTTCATAGTGAAATTTGTTAAACGTTAGACTTGCATTTGTGGAGTTGTTCTCAAGTTATTTCATGCCGTATTTTAACAGTGAAGATTTCCGGAAGACTTTTAAGAAAGAAAATCCTCATATTTCATCTGTAGCAGCTGTAAGAATTAACTTAACCATCTGTTGTTGTATGTTAATCTGTTATCGATATCCCGATACGGTTGACTTATTGACCTGATTGTTGATTGCAGGTTGGAAAAGCAGGAGGAGCGAAGTGGAAATCGTTGTCTGCTTCTGTAAGTACTGAAATGTCTAGCTATAAATGCCGTCATTTGCTTATTAATTGGTGTAAGGTCTATTGGTTCTGAACTTTTGACATATCATTCCAAAGAGATTGGAAATTCTTCTAGCCGCTTTAGACATATTTGGATAACACCTAGTCACATTCTCTACGGAGACGTGGAAATTTAAACTATAATATAGTGAAATAACTGTTGATAATTTGCAACATTTCCTTCTTGGTTTGGCAGGAAAAAGCTCCTTATGAAGAAAAAGCTGCCAAAAAGAAGGACGAGTACAATAAACTTATGAATGCTTATATCAGGAAGCAAGTGAGTGTATTGCATCAACCATTATGGGATCAAAAGATTGTTGTGATTGTTAATTGGATTCATGGATTGTAAGTTTGTAACTTGTGTCTATTATGCTAACAGGATAGCGCAGCTAATGATAATGAAGAGTCAGATAGGTCAAAATCTGAGGTGAATGATGAAGACGATGAAGCAACAGGAGAGGTGGGCTTATTTCTTTTATTAACATTGAAGTCGTTATTCTTAGTAACACAATAGCATCACTCTTCAAAAGGCTTATTATGATATTGCGTTGCATATTGCATGGCATTCTTGAGAGTGTTTAAATGAGATTAAATTAATTGGAGAATTTAGAAGTCCAAATTAGCTACTGAACTAATTGCTTACAAGGTCACTATTAATAGCATGAATAAATTGCTTATATTATGTGGTGCAGCAAATTTGGTTGATGATTGCGCAGTTAAGTGTGTCGAAGTAGGTAGTAGTTAAGAGACATCTTTGGCGGATTCAAGTTTTCATGGGATAATACATAAAATTCGATTGGTTTGTAGCATTTGTAGTTTCTTTCTAAGCAGACTAGAGATTGTAGAAATCTATCTCAAATAATTTTTATAATATGAAATGGTTGACAAGATGTTGCTTATCTCGTATTTGTGCTGCTTTTTTGGTCTTCAAAGCTATGTCAATCACTGATATATTATGGCATTCTTTTTTCAGGAAGCCCAAGAGGAAGAAGAGGAAGAAGAGGATGACGAAGATGAAGACGACTACTAAATTTGGACGGTTTTATATTTGGGCGCTGTGTGATGTAGGAGAAAAGCCGTTTTCAGTCTTGTAGATGGCATATCATTAGGAAACCATTTTCTGCTTCTGGCAAAAGATTTGAAGCAGAAAATTATGTTCCTTGTCTTACTTCCATCCCATGATGCCTTTGTTAGTTACTTGGATACTAAATGTGAGCTATGTCATGCTTTTTAGCTAAATACAAAATCTCTAATATCTTTGTTTTTCAATAGTTTAAGTTGCAATTTTCTTAACTTGGCTGTTGTGGATCCATCATTTTTCCTTACATTCTAATGTCATAACTTTTTTTTTTTTAGAATCAAAATTCCACTTTATTGATTACGAACCACGATTAACAAGTTCACAAACCGGATACAGAATGTTACCATCAAAAATACAATCTTTGCCAAAAAAGACGCCCCACTTAGCAAGAGAGCGAGCCACTTGAGTGCCCGCTCTATAAATGTGCTTGAAGCTAACATCTCGACCATTGCAATTGGCAGACAATCTTCAATGATAAGTTGGACGTTATCAATTGCACCGCCTTCATCACCTCTCAACAGCTTATTCACTACAAGGGCAGCGTCCGACTCAAATGAGCTTCGAAAAACGGAGAGGAGCAGCCAGAAGTAGTCCAAACCTGACAACATATGCTTCAGCTAATTCTGCACTCAGAGCAGCCAGAAGTAGTCCAAACCTGACAACATATGCTTCAGCTAATTCTGCACTCAGAACACCATGCAGAATAGTAACTCCGCATCGCAGGACAGCCCCTGTGGAGTCACGAAAGACCGCACTAGCTACGGACAGCTTGCAATCTACTGAAACTGCTGCATCAGAATTCACCTTGAGGACCTGGTTAGGGGGCAACGACCATGCTGTCACAGGCGAGCTGATATCACCACCATCTTGCCGAGGCTGATTATTTCCAGTCCCAATCATACTCTGAAGACACTTGAACAGCTGCGTAGGAGGGGGTCTGCTATTTCCAAAAATAAAACCGTCATAACTTAGGAGTTGGATTTTGAACAAGAATAATTGTGAAGCAAAAGTTCATATCTTCAAATGATTTTCATTTCATTTTGAACCTGATTGTTCTCAGCAATAATATAGGGTACCGGAAATCTCAACAACTCAGCGCAAGTTAAGAGCATCTCCAACAATGCTCTCTATTTTAAAAAGCATCTTTAACTTAATAGAGAGCATCTTTAATAATAAAGAGTGTAAATTTATATCATTTCCAATAGACTCTTTAGATTTATCCATTTTTTATTATTTGAATTCTTTTCTTTTTTTAAGTTTACTATTTTTACTTTCCCTCTTCTATTGTATATATGTTGTCCATTTTCTTCTTCTATAGCAGAACTTCAACAAACATAACACATACTAAAGCAAAATCGAATATTTTGTAATCACAAGCAGCCAAAAAATTATATAATTGTTCATATCCATAAATATTCCTGTTAACTTCAAATTATGTGTTTGTAGCATTTCAAATCCACATTAAAAGGATACTTTTGGTGATATTCATGAATAAAATAAAATGAAGAGATCTATATAATATCAAATGAAAGCTTCTAAAATAACGAACTGTTGGCAAAGTTAATAATCAATGAACTGATCTAAATTATTAAGTCTCAATCATGTTCCTCCTAATGAGTGCTCATATGCTAAATAAATGATTACCAATATTCCGTTGATTCATATTTGAAGCACTATGAAGATAAGTAAACTTTGCTGGTGAATAAATTGCATCTATTTTGCATTAAAAAGCTTTAATTGTTAGATTATGATCTAGTGCCTCAAAATCGCTACGGCTACTACAACAGGTGATCTCTGCTCCATTGAATTGATCTTTGCGCTTATAAAAACTTGCATCAATACAACAAAATCATAAAAAATAAATAGCAAATTTATTGATTATATATATATATATATATATATATATATATATATATATATATATATATATTTGATTATATCCAACATGAATGCTACAATTGAGACCAAAAGCTGCGATGACGATTGACGACGATGATGATGAAGATTTGTTCTTAAATTTATTTAATAGTAATAAAGTAATGAAGAAAAAAATGGAGTGATGCAGATCATTTTTCAATCCAACGTGTGTAAAAACAAACGCTCCATTCTTTTATATTACTTTGTCTGTATTCTTCAATCTGAGCATTTGATTATAATGACACTTTTATCTTCATTTTTGTAGTAATTGACAAACACACCATTGATAAACATTGAACCCCGTTGTTAAAACTAGTCAAACATTGATCTTCCATTTTGAATTTATTAAAATAGAGGATCCCTTTTTCAAATAAAATTTCTACATAATCATCATCAATATCTAAATAATCCCTTAAATCAATGAACACGTCTAAATCATCAACATTTTTTTCTTGTTGTTCTTCTAATTCAAGACATGTTTCATTGTCTTGCCAAAAACAAATCAGAGATTGATCCATATTCTCCATGATAAGCCAGAAAAAGAGAAAGTAGAGGTCTGAAAATTGTAACAAGAACAAAAATAGACGAAATATACAGGAATGTTGTTTTTTAAAAATTAATGAAGTAGTGGAGTAGTGGAAAGACATAATTAACACGTCATTTTTTTCAGAATAGAGAGTTGGTTTGGCTCTCTAGATGTGGAGAGCCAAACAAACTCTTCATTTTTATTTTTAAAGATAAAGAGACCATTGGAGTAGTATTTTATGATTACACTCTTTAAAATAAAGAGTTTTATAACAATAGAGAGTCCATTGTGGATGCTCTAATATCTTTTAGCAAACTTTCAAGTTCAGTTAAGTTACGGACATGTTATATTAGGTCAAACAAATAAAATAAATAAGTAATCTTGAATCGTGAGTAATATGTATTTACAATTCTAAAACCTGATCTTGAGGAATAACTGAACAACAATGATTTACATTACAATCAGCAACTATATATACAAAACCCTCCAACCCTGCAGGATGCTCTCGCTCCTTGTAGTCATCGGTAATGAGCATCATATGCAGCAAACAACGTCGGATCGGGAACAATGAGGGGCAATTTATCTATGTACATGAACAATCTCTTCAAATTTTCCCGAGTGATCGACGACAAAGCTATGATATCATTCTTGCTCGTGTAGATCCAAAGGTCAGCTGAGTTCACTCGCTTAAGACTGTCCCTACAAAAAGGACACGACTGGGATCGCGTACGCCTAATTAGACATCACAACATTTGAGTCAGCTATATTGTTCGCATTTGAAAACAACAAAGTGTGTGTATGTAAGCTAGTTGATACCAAACATGGCGACTTCTGATATTTATAAAACCTCTACTAACACAGACCGGATCTAGGAATAGAAATACTTGTGTAATATGACGAGCAACAGAAGCTATTTGTAAACTACGTATTTAACTAGTACACAACAAAGTTTCTACATAATTCTTGCACTTAAAATTAAATTCTGAACATCTACTCTACTCGCATAACGACTGAAGCAAGAAGCTAAATTCTAAACTGCCATCCGAAGTGTGTCAAACACAAGGTTATCTCATTCAGGAATGTGGTCACCAAATTTATGCATAATTTACTTTTATATCAACTAAAAGTTTCTCGATCAAGTAAATTTGGCTGTCATTTTTTCATTATATACAGACATCATTATATGAAAAATTTGTGTCCGCAGTTAGCTTACCAGTTCCGATAGCACTTCAAACACATAGAATGATTGCATTTGGGCAACACAACCTTGCTGTTTAACTCTAAGCAAATTCCACATTCTTCTTCTCTCTCTAAATCAATTTCAGAGAGCTTTCCTCGGTCCATCTCATCTTTCTTCTTGTACTTCGAACAAATCTCTCTCTGTTTCCTCTCATCGATATCATTGATTCCGATTTGAAGTTGCAATAAAGAGGGAAATATCACCCCTGTCAATGATCCAAGCTCATTAAAATTGGATAAAATTGTTGCTGATCAACTCTTTTACAAAACATATCGATCGCATAGACCAATACGTAGAAGGACGTAACAGCCATAACACACTCACCATAGAACTCCCTTAAACTAGCTTTTCTTTCATGAACAGACATGGTTGTTTTTCCATCCTCATAAGCCTGTGATACAACATCATAAAATTACACCCTTGACATTACGAAAAAGGCGGCATTATGTCAGCACAGGCAGAGGGGACCTAACAATTAGGACCCTGTTAGGTTCATCTTTTAATTTCAACCGTTTAAGCAATTTCCAACTCGACCTCTAAACCAAACATGGCCCTAGATGCTAATTTCAAGAGGAAATTTAAAGAATGAACTCAAAAAGTAAAAAAAAATATCACCTTGTATATTAGTATTCTAAGCAATCCCAAAGCACCGGCAAGGTGGCAATCAGTCCACTGAACCAAAAACAGCAAAAATTGAGCTGCTGGACTGTAAGATAATCTCATCTGAAGACAAGCACCATCATATTCTCTAGGATATGCAGAAGCCCTGTATCACAACCACATATATTTCAACCACATTCAATCTATATATAACAAGCCAAATCAAGAAAATCTCAAAGCCATAAAATTGTTTAAAGTAGACATTTTTGCAATTTTATTGATAAGCAGGAAGTCATAAGAACAACATTGAAAACGGAACATTTAGACACTTACACGATTGAATGTTGTTATATTAAGGTTTCCTATGTGAAAAATGAAATTCCGTGTCCAAAACGCCATGTTTTTAACACGCCTTTATCTCATAGACATAAAATTTGTTTAAAGTGGACATTTCTGCAATTTTCTTGATAACCAGGAATTCATCAGAACTAACACCGGAAATGGGACACATCGACATGGTGAAATGGTGTTTTTTAAGGTTTCCTATGTGAAAAAATTGATGTTTTGTGTCCAAAATGTCAAGTTTCGGACACGTTTCCAAAACGGAAATGAAATGTCCGTGTCTAGGTAGCACGGACACAAGAAACGGGACATTTGGACACAGATACAGTGAAACGGTGTTATTTTAACATTTCCTATGCACTTAAAAAATTGTGTCCGAAACGTCAAGTCCGAAACGGGACATGTTGATTGAATGAAGTGTCCGTGGTACCAAGCTCCGTGCCAATTAGTCTATTTCTATAGGTGCAATCTGTACTGAACAGATAACCAAAGATTTAAACTTTTTAAAAATCCTCAATAATGCATAAAGAAGAAAATTCCAAAAAGATTGAAACTACTTTATATCCACTACAAAAACCAACAAACAAAACCGCCCAGAACTCAAGTGACATAAATGCCCTTATAAGGCAAAAGCAATGCAGTACAGCCAAACCCCAATAACAGGATTGTGAAGAAAAGGACCAATTTTTTTCCTTTCATAAAATTTTACAATCTGCAATTCCTTAAATTAGAACATACAATAGAGAGAATAAGTAAAGGTTTATCTTATCCACCACATGTGTATAATATAATGAAGCTAAATAAACTAAAAGTTTCACAATTACCATATAATGATCAGCTATATAAACTTCTATTAAACAATCAAAACAAACTCAGCATCAAATCAATTAAAAAGAACTGTTAAAAAAACCATGAATAAAACAAAAAAACTGCAACTTTGATCTTCGTCTAAAACAAAAATCCAAAATTTTTTACATCTTCATTGAAAATACAATGAATTAGCCAAAGCCCAGAAACGAATCATTCAACAACAAACAGAAAATTATCATAATTTAGAAAAAAAATGAAGAACAGAGAGGAGAGAAATTTACAGAGTATTGGCAAACTGTATATCAGCTTCTAGAGCTTTAAGCGAATCTTTAAATGATTTCCTCATTTTTAATTTCCCTTTTGAAATAAATCACTCATCAAACCAAATAAAAAACTCTCAACAACCCTTAAGATACAGAATCAAAATATAAAAAAGAACTAAGAATAGATCAAAGAAAAAAAATTAGAATTTAAGAATAAGCAAAAGGAAGAAGTGTGAAGCTAAGCAGTAGTACTAAATTTAATACATAAAAAAACTATAGTAGTTGTTTGTGTCTTTTCTTTTATTTTGCTTGGAACACACGTAATTGTATCTCTCGAGTATACAAATTAATATATCTTCAAATAAAATATAAATAGTTTTTTTAACAAATTATTATCGACACCTAAAGAGCAGTAAGTGTACATTTATTATAGAAGATTGAAGAAGAAGAGGGGATATAGTAATAATATTTCAACACCTTCATTTACCTAAATACCCCTCTATAATATTTTCTCTAAGACTTTTCTATTTTATATTAAAGGCCTAATCATTCAAAAACCCCTCATCTTTAAACTTTTTTTCAATTTCACCCCGACGTTAAAAATTTGTCAATTTTACCCACTTTTAAATTTTCCGTTTTCAATTGTACCCCAATATTTTAATTTTTGTTATTTTTTTTACTTAAATTATGAAATCATTCAATTAATTAAGTATAAACATGAAATTAAATTCTTTTTTATTCAAAAAAGTACAAATAAGTCCTTTATTTTTAAAAACTAACTAAAAACCATAATCAAATTAACACTAATTTAAATTCTTAATTAATTTAACTAAATTTAAATAAATTTTAAAAATATACAATCAATATATGCGAGACATGGAGAATGTTTTAAACAAATTTCCAAATGCAAAAGACGTTAATTTAATTTTTCAGGGTACAATTGAAATACAAAAATGCAAAATAGGGTAAAATTGACAAATTTTCAACGTCAGGGTATGATTGAAAAGGGGCTAAAAGGTCGGGGTTTTTTTAAGACATTAGGCCTATATTAAAATACTATCGTAATCAAATTTAAATATTTTAAATACGTTGATGTATTCTTTAACTTTTTTAATTAAATGTGAGTTAAATTATTAGAAAGATGATATTCATAATATCATATTTAATTCACCTATTTTAATTAGGGTTTTTTAAATTTTGTTGTTTGTGTTTTGATCTATACTTGATAATTGATGATAAAATAAAAAATTTAAAACAAAAAGAAAAAGAAACTCACCTATGATTTTTCGGCTTCTATGTATTCTTAATTATACTACAAATTTATTTTTGTTCTTTAAAAACACACATGGTTTGTATTAAGGATAGTTCACCCTTGACTAATGTTATTAATGAATTATAGAGTAAAAGGTTAAATCAGTTTATGAATTTATAATTCAATATTGATAATCTAGTTTTTTGATATTTTAATCCGTTAAAAATAGTAATATTTTTTTATTTTTAAATCAAATAAAACATTAATTATTAATATTTTGGTCAATTAAAGTTAAATTGGGTTACTTTAATTTTTGAATTTGTGTCTATCATATAATTTTATTTTCATTGATTTGAAAGTATAAAATATTATTTTTAATTAATTAAATTAACTAAAAATACATTTTTTGATTTTAAATTATAAATTTTTAAAGTGATTTTTTATTTATAACTCCAATTGTACGTGCGCTTAATAATTCTCACAAACATGATTTTTTTGGTTCGACAGAATCTAATTAGATTAATCAATAGTGCTGATATTGGATTCAATTAGCTAAAACAATAAGTTGTATTGAAATTTAAAAATGCATTTTAAGAGCATAATCATATGAACAAGGCCACCGGCAAATATCCTCTTCTTTTAAAAAATAAAGGCCTAATCACTCAAAAATCCCTCAACTTTAAACTTTTTTTCAATTCCACCCTGACGTTGAAAATTTGTCAATTTTACCCACTTTTGAATTTTCCGTTTTCAATTGTACCCCAATATTTTAATTTTTGTTAATTTTTTTATTTAAATGATGAAATCATTCAATTAATTAAGTATAAACATGAAATTAAATTCTTTTTTATTCAAAAAAGTACAAATAAGTCCTTTATTTTTAAAAACTAACTAAAAACCATAATCAAATTAACACTAATTTAAATTCTTAATTAATTTAACTAAATTTAAATAAATTTTAAAAATATACAATTAATATATGCGAGACATGGAGAATGTTTTAAACAAATTTCCAAATACAAAAGACATTAATTTAATTTTTCAGGGTACAATTGAAACAAAAAAATGCAAAATAGGGTAAAATTGACAAATTTTTAACGTCGGGGTATGATTGAAAAGGAGCTAAAAGGTCGGGGTTTTTTAAGACATTAGGCCAAAAATAAAAAAATCTTATACATTAGTTATTCAATCTAAATAAATTTGTTATCAAAACTTTTTCTGATCACATATCAGTGACGTGATTACGTAACGGTGGATCCCCATTGGTGGTAATTGTAGAGACAAGGCAGTACAATTACTGAGTTAGGTGTTATCTTGAGTGACAATAGAATATTTTTTTTTTTTGCCAAAGGTGACAATAGAATATTGCCTCTCGTTTTGCTTGCGTCGAATACATTTGAGTGTTCGTATTAGGTGACGCGTGGACGCCATGCATGATTTTGATCTCACCCTTCATTTGACGGTCCCACTCTTTTTGGATGGCTGATTAGAGAGCTAAGCGTTTTAATTGTTTGGTTTGGTGAATTAGATTAGATAGGGCCCTGTTTGTAAATTATAAAAAAAATTATTGCACACAACCGTCATTCGTGCAACAAACCAATTATGCGTTAACCATGTGGAAAATTGAATGCTAAAAAAAATAAGTAATAATTAAAAAATTCCCTATCGCAAATACTCATTGGCTTGATGTAAAAATAACGTGGCGTAACGGTTGCATAAAATAAACACTCAATTATAATTGTCTGCCATCTAAAACTAAACTTAATTCGGAATAGTTTGCAGAAATAGATTAATGGCAACTATATTTATGCGATGTAAACGAGTCGAGCCGGATTCAATTTAAGAGCGTTATATAGTCTTGATCTTGAATTTGCACTCAGATAAGCTTATAAATTCAAAAATAATATTCGAACTATTCAAACTATTCGAGTCCTATAAAAATTAGCATAGTTGATGTATCTTAGTTTTTTCACTATAAAATATATAATTTAATTAATTTAAATAATATATATTTAATTTTAAATACATAAAAAGTTAATATAATAAAGGTTTAGTGTCTTAAAAAAACCTTTACCTTTCATTCCTTTTTCAATTCTACCCTAACGTGGTAAATCAATCAATTTTATCATATTTTGCATTTTTTTTCATTTCAATTGCACCATAAAGCATAAAATCGACCTTTTTTTATTTAGCAAAAATTCTCTAAATTGACCCTTTTTGCATTAGATTAACTTTTTATATTAAATTGACTATTTTTTTTAAAAAAATTGAACTTTTGTCAAATAAATAAAGGTCAATTTTATACTTCACGGTACAATTAAAATGAAAAAATACAAAATGGGATAAAATTGATAAATTCTCAACGTCAGGGTAAATTGAAAAGGAGATGAAAGATTGTGGTTTTTTAAGACATTAAGCCTATAATAAAATATAGATTATTGTTTTAGTTGTACAAGATATATGATTAGACTCGTTTCGATTTACAAATAAAGTAAAAAATAAATTATAATTTTATGTGTACAAGAGACATGTTTAGACTCGTTTAGCCTCGTGATCACAGACCTTTGTAGTTCATATTCGAACTTAAACTCAGCTTGAATTTTCCCCAAACCAATTTAATTTTTCTTTTTCAAGTCAATATCGAGTAATTCACGAATAGTTGAACTTCTTTACAACCCTAATCAAAACCAAAATCACACGAAGGAGCAAAAATTAGTTCAATTTGTTTCATTTTCTGTCTTTAACTAAATACATATATGATTTAAAAAACAAAAAATTAACACAAAAAATTTAAATGTAGACTATTTGCTAATAAGTAATATATTATATCTTATAATCACTTAAACACATAGAATTTTTTTATAAGTTTGAAAAATTATATCCTACATATATTATTTGATTTTTTTCAAAATGAATTTCAAAATTAAAAATAGAATAGAGTCAAAATATCTAAAAGAACTTATAATGAGTAAACTGAATAGATTATATTTAATTTGATATGATTTAACTTTTTAAAATATAACGTCACAAAACGGCACAGTTTTAGCTCCCAACAAATTTTTTCTATTTATATACGAAGTGATACACAATAGCTCTAATTGTTTTTCATTCCTTTATCTCAAAATTTAACTAAAATTCTAAATAAATTGCAATTGTTTTAAAAATTAAAAATGTTAATACTCCCTCCGTTCTTTTTTAGTTGTCCATTTAGTAAAATATATTTATCTCTAATTAGTTGTACATTTAGGATTTCAATGTGATTTTAGCTATTATCTTCCAAATTTACCCATCCCTAATAAATGACTCTATGTTTTAACTTAAAAGGTATTTATTAACTAATAGGGTTATATTAATATTTCTCTTTATAAATCAAGACAAAAGGAGCACTATCTTGGTATGTGCAATATTGGCTAAATGGACAACTAAAAAAGAATGAAAGGAGTATCTTTTATTTTGGAGGAGTAAATAATTTCTTTTAATTTGTTTGGACCAACCAAAATGTTGTTTGGTATAATTTTTATTTAAAAATAGCGAAACAACATATCATTCTGATCTTTTTAAAAAAATTGAATGACCAAAAAGATGCTCCCCAGTAATAAATTTTTAGCTTCGCCACTAATTCACTTTGATGCATTACCCTACTATAGAAATTCATGTCATAAGTGTCAATATTTTAAGAAAATACATCAACTTTGGTACAGTGACTCAGAAACTTTCAAGTGAGTATTAAATAAAGTTGGAATTAACCTTACCATTAAATCTCAAAAGCATGGTATTAAATAGCATGTTGTCCAAAGCAGTTACTTATTGATCCTAAAATAAAAACATGTCTGTATTGTGAATATGAAGGTAAATTAAACTAAATTATGAAATAAATAAATTGTTTAAAACGTTACGATTGCTTAACTTGTTAAAATGTCAAAATCTTTGCTTAATTATGGGTCACATATCATTTAGTATAAACGATTAATTGAGTGGGACATTTCATTATATTTATAGGACTCCAACTGCATATAATCTTTTTCTTTAATTTGAAAAAGAACTTTCATATGTCCGGTTTTCTTTTAATGGGGGAATTACATTATTAAATTTAAGAATTTATATTTATTAATACTTGAATTTAAGGGTAAAAAATTTATAAATATTAAAATTTAAAATAACAAAAATGTTGGATGAGAAGAAGCATATAATATATGCGAGAGTACATTGATAACGATTAGAATGAGAATCATATAATTATGGATCAAACATCACATCACATCAAATTCAAAATAATAAATAAAAATGAATTAGATAGTCCATTTTATTTATATGTTTCCCATTTTATTCATTTTCTAATGTGGGAACAATAACACTCAATATTTAACAATTTTCTCTTTAAGTGTGTTACATTTTTATATTGGGTCGTTCAATTTCACTCGTATTTAAGTTCCAATCCAACCTCGCTGTAGATTTGAAGTCAACAAGTTCCATCCAGCTAAATCAGACTTCGGTATCAACTGTTGGTCCAGAATGAGGTAATATATAAAATAGTACATTTATGAGGATTAGAATGGAAACCACATAACTGTAAGCCGGACACTACATCAAATTCAAAACTCTAAAACAATTGATTATGTGGTCCATTTTTTATATATATATTTCTCATGCTACGCATATCTAAAAAATAATAAATAAAAAATTTATTACATAAACTTCAAAATAAAACAACAATATTTACAAAACTTTATTGCAATCCATCCTCATGGAGTTTCCATTTTCACTATAAACATAAAGGCTAATAAAATAAAGGGTTGATATCATCATATACCACAACCTTTTGCATGTTTTTTTTGATTTAAACACAAACTACAAAACATCTCATCTAATAGTACAATCTTCATTATGTGACATATAAATCATAAATGTCTAAAACAATATTATTTTTTCATCCACACGATAAAAACGACATTATTTTTATAAAAAATAAAACATAAAATACATAGTGGGTTATTGAATAAAAAGTTTAAAAAGATTGTGTAAAAGGACGAGACAAATTGTATTATGCTTAAAATAAAAAAATGCATAAAATTGTGCTATACTGTGACAATAATGCTTTTTAGAAGCACAAAATGAGGCCTGCTTTATTTCTATAACAAAAAAAAAGCAAAACTGGTTCACTATCTAAGATTGAGAATTTTTTATTAATGGCGTAACACCT
Organism: Mercurialis annua; assembly: GCF_937616625.2. NCBI lineage: Eukaryota > Viridiplantae > Streptophyta > Magnoliopsida > Malpighiales > Euphorbiaceae > Mercurialis > Mercurialis annua. Next base: position 8,464,041 of record NC_065570.1, on the reverse strand, counting down.
AATTAAATTTACATATCTAATAAGTTTTTTTTTTGATAATTAACCATTTAATAAGTTAATTTTGATTTAAAGAACACTTAATAATTCTAATTAAAGAGACACCAATTGATGTGTCATATAATTGGAGTACTAGACATGAATATGTATTTGGATTTTGGGTGAAAAAATTAGCCATTTCTTTTCTCAGGCTTTATTCATTGGCAGCTAGGCATTTCAGAACCTTGAAAAAATAGAGCTGAATTTTCTAAAAGACAATATGTTGCCAAAATTAACATGAGGCTCAAAAACTGTCTATTTCATCAATGGAGATTTCCCTCGGAACCTTCAGATTTATTTGACGAGTATTCCATCCAGCCAACTTCAATTGCTGCATGAAATCTTCAAAGCCAACTTCCATCTCCCGTAAACTTTGCGCAAGCTGATCCGATGCATTTGTAGAGCTTCCCCAGTTCTCATGTAGCCAATAAGTCTGCCATACACTTCGTAAGACTGACATACTCGTAGCGCCAACCTGCATCGGACTTTCAAGGATAAAGTTCAAGCACGCCGAAAACACTAACTATCCAAATAATCATTTCTTTTTTCACCTTGAATGAGACAAAGACCTCAAAGTCTTTTTTACGTCGGTTTACCACGAGAAAATACTTCTCCTTTTTATATAATTTTACAAGTATCTTCACCTGTTCAAAATGGAGAAGAGAATTAAGAAAAGAGAGCAAATCATAGTAATTCGGACTTGAACATCCACAGGTTACTTGTTAATGTTCTTGCCAACTATCAAGAAAGAAAATATTACTTTCTTTTCTGCTTGTTATTTACCAAACACTCTTCATCAATAAGAGTGTGTGGTGAATTAGTTTTAATATTTAAAACTCATCTATTGCGTCTTTCAGTTTAATACGCAATCTTAAATGTGTAAGTAACTCGGATTTGTATTACAACATGTATTATGTTAATTATAATTAAAAAGTAATTAAATTGACTATAGCATACATGATTAAGCAAAAACATCACTTAGAAATTACACCTATCAAAACCCAAAAAAATTACATGTTCCATCATTATTAAACTATGCAAATAAATTTTAGCATTTTTCATCCATATATAGATTAGTTTCCAAAGATGAACATTCACCTGAGCAACAGATCTCTCACTACCAATCATCTCCTCTAACGGCACGCAAAAAGTGATCCGTGGCTTCGTAAACGTTTCTAATGATAAAATATTTTCCTCTCTATTGCAATCCACACATCCTGAAACAAAAATATAAACATAAACGATATAATATATAGTCATTTTCATGAATAGATTAAAAGGAATATAAATTACCCAAAACAGATGAGCGCAAAACATGTGATTTCACCAGTAAACGAGCACGCTTGAGATTTATCTGTATAAGAAGTCCAACAGAATGACATCAGCGCTTCAAAAATAAAAATATCATCTCCTCTCCTCTTCCTCCTCTTTCTCCCAGTCCTTTTTTTTTTTGCTCAGAAGAGGTTCTCCAAGTAACAAAAAATATAACAGTCTTACTGTGTCAAACTTTAGAACCGAAAGTGATAGATAACGCAACCAAAGGTGAAGGAGCCGCATGCTCATCCATGTCAGTCCCAATGTTGGAAAAGATTTTACTATACCGGGTGTGTCCTGCATTTATCGTTTCCATTTGCAATCAGCAACAAGCTCTTTGTCAAACAATTAATATTACTTTTAAGAGGAAAAGGAAAACCATCCAAGAAACTGTAAGACATACTAGGATCAATATGCCCAAAGCAAGGCCAAACCACTGAGCACCTACTTCCCAAACTTCCTCCTGACAAAATCGATGAACAAGTTATCAGGTAAGCCTCTTTTGGGATACATAAGGTGAGCATTTTTGATTGCAGAAGAACAAATAAAAAAAATGTATGCAAATACTACTCGGACAAATTCAGTTTAGGTGCAACCTGTTTACATCTTTATATTTTTCTCATGCGAAGAAAGAAGGCAAATTAGTATGATAGTTTCAAGTTTCAAATCAATTTAGATTAATCGAACTTGACTGGCCAGACTAACAAAGAGATAAATGCTTCGAAACTACAATGATACTACCAAAAGAGTCATGACCATAAGAATTGCAAAAAAGACAGCATAGGCTTTTACCAAATTTGAGACCAAGGCCAAAATTTCATAAATACAGAGAATAATAGGAACAAAAAAAATCATCTTGCGACAGTAAATAAGGATTAGACCTATTAATCAACCAACGAAAACTAGAAACAGAGAGAATCTTGCACTATACCTTTGCCGCTACCTCTCCCATATTTCCAGAGATTGCAAAATGGTTTTGAATTACACGGGATGAAGGGTCTTTTAGTCCTCTCGCTACGGCCTATTTCAATTTCAATCCAATAAATCAAGTAAATACTTGAATATTAAACGTCGCAGCTAGTTGCACCAATACATCATTGATAATGGAGGATGCACAACAAATGTACAAAAAGAATAAAACAATGGGATTGTGGAATGTATATCCCCAGGTTAATCAAGTGAACCATAAGTGGCACAGAGAATTGCTGAACAGATACATATAGAGTACATTTGCTCTAATAAAGGGTACATTAATAAAAAAAATTGCTCTATGAGCTCACTCAAAATAAAAGAAGCAACTAAAGGAGAACAGTTTGTAACTGGCATAGTTATTTAATAATATGATTCTTCTATTTTCTTAGTATGCTCCCAGATAATTAGGCTGATAGCAGCCTACACTATCATTAGCTTTGCATAGATCATAACTTCCTTGGTTTGACTGATTTTAGGGAATAAGAATAACTTGCATGCACACAGCTTTCTTCCCCTATCATTTTTTTGTTGTAAAATGACATTATTTTCTAATTAACCAAAACATGGACATTTTCTTGCCAAATAATTTATTTCTTTGTTATTTGAATCTGATTGAAATCCATGATTGGATTATGTTTTCACGCTATGAAGCATATCATAATACATGCATTCACCATTGACTGAAAAAAGCATTCTGTCCACTCTCGACACACTCTTCTCTACTATTAGGTTTTTGTGATACATTGGACTAAAGCATGAGTGCATAAGGAATTATATGTAAAAAAGATATAAGGAAATTGTATGATCAAGCAGGATGAAACAATTTAAAATATTATGAATGCGAGTACTAATAAAGTTCTTAAAAAAAACACCTTGGTAAGATTTCCAAGAGAAGCCAATGGTAAGAAATAGGTAGGATACACTTGGGTGATTAAATCAAAGATGCTGCAAGACAGAATTAGAAACCACGAGTGATCTTCAACATTCAGATTTAATTTAGAAAAAGAACCAACTTTGAGCTCTCAACTTCTTGACTTTTGACTCGAGTATTTTTTGATGTGACATTTCTTTTATCTGAATTCCGTAGTTTCAATAAATTTACGGATACAAATAACCATAGCTAAACTGTGAAAGGAAGGAAGTCCATCATAAGCTTTAAGAAATTTAAAAAATCCATAAAAATATCAAACACTTTTGACATTATAGGCACCTCAGAGAATTAGTAGCTGTGAATTTTGAAGTTTTAGTCTCAATAAATAGTGCAGAGGCATAGCAAAACAACTTTTGACTTGGGTGGATTAATTGTGCAAAGTTAAAAAGTTTAAGGGATTTCACCACTTTTTTTATTTACTTGGACATTCTGCAAATTCATACAAAATGCTTGTAATACATACCTTCCAGCACTGCCAATGAAGTCTGCATACATTCGCCATTGTTTTGGATCACCATCGAAAAGACTTCCGAACCGACCACCTAGAAAACTGAAACAGTTACTAAATAATTTCACTGTGGACCTTTTTCTTTGTCTTTATTTATCTTTAATTTATTTTCAGACCAATGAATAAGCGCCCTAGAGCTCCAATGCCATCTTTTGAAACCCATCTATAGAAGCAATCATAAAATGTCAAAACCTAACACTTAATCTTATAAAAAAAATATATAGAAAAGAAAATAACCAGAAATTACAAATAAAAGTTAGCTTGATATATAGCTATAGAATAAACAAATAGGATAATAGTGGACCTGATGGCAGCAGCAGAAGCGGCTGCTGTCGAGCCTGTGAAAGAGCCAACACCAACAGCCTGCATGGGGAGTGAAGATAAATGATAAGAATATGCATATCTTTCAAGAAAATTTATAAGAAATTGAAGAATATCTGAAAATAACTTGAGAAAGTTCATTAGGACCACATTGTATTTAAACAGTCAGCGAATAGTATCTACTAATGCAGGTCTATACATACCCAAAAAAATTAATGTCCTGAGTTAGATTGACATGCCTTGAGGAGACTTGATGTGACCAACGTATGACAGATCCATCCAGTTATGTTGGTTGGGAATTGCAATAACATGTATTGCAGGTAGTCATCTGAAACAGATCCTGCATTTAGAGCGAAAAAAAAATGCATATTTCACTCATACCAAAGATACAGCAGTGTAAAGATGGTTGAAAACCTAAGGATTAGATTGATAAAAACGCAAGGATTAGACATAGCATACAAAAGAAAGGTTTGTTAAGAACATATACAATGAAATTTAAAAATTGTGCAATACGTTACAAAAAACTGATAAAAGGCCTAAAATGGTCAGTGTACAATTGAGCTTTCAATAAAGAATAAGATAAGAACAATTAAATGGTATTCACCTGGGAAACCTGCAGGTAGAATAAAATCTTTGACAGTATATGGAAGCCAAGATAATGTCACGTCTGACATATGTGACTCTCTCTTTATATCATCCTTCTCCTCGGGAAAACTCTTCAACTGCGAATCATCATCTAACACATACCTAATCACAAAATCATGGTTCAGAGGAAGCAATTTAGAAACAAAGACAAATACATGACACTTTCTTTGGTTCAATTCAACTCTACAGTATTCATTTCATTTGCAGATGAATTCATTTAGTAATTCAACACACACATATCCAATTCTAAAAAACTTAAAAATAATAGAGTTACTTAGGGCCTGTTTGGATCAATTCTAGTGTAGAATTCATTTGTAAATGAATTCTACATGAAAATCATTTGAAAAATGAAGTTTTGTATTTGATTTTCCGAATTTTAAATATAAAAATAATATTAAATTAAGTGAAATAAATTGAATATTGTATTTCGAGTATAAATATAAATTTAAATTGTAAAAATTCATTTGAACCAAACACATATCTTGTAGAAATTCAATTGAATTCCATAAACATTGTGAAATTCATTTGAACCAAACAGACCCATGAATTTCTAAGTAAAGCAATCACAACTATATTAACTTGCAAATGAATTTCATAATCTGAACTAAATGCAGTGTACAGCTTAAGCTAATGGCATAAATTTATAATAAAGTGTGTGAATGACCTTCTGGAAGTTCCATTGCCGTATCTCTCCACCAAAATCGCATTCCTGTAGTACATAAAAATCAGAATTAAAGTAATTTGAACAATTTGTATAGAAAAATAGATATGAATGAAGTAATACCTGCAATTGTTGTTGTTCGCCTCATTTTCTCCGTCTTCAACAGTAGAAGACTGAAGAGGAAAACACAAAATTCTTTGAAGACGACGACATTTCCTGTTTCTACTCGATGATTCAAAAGCTGGCGAAGCTGCAGGAAACGAGAGGTGCAGAGAGGAACACATTTTTTCTGATAAATTTGGCAGCAAGCAAAGCTGGAGATTAAGCTGTAACAGACTGCATCACCACCTCCTTTATTTTGACATCCAACCAACTTATATGGTACGCATTACATTACCCCGGTTTGGTTTGGTCGCAAGGCCAAGATCCATAGAAGATCTAAGCCAATCGTATATAATTAGTTTTTGTTGTTATTAAATTATTATTGTTTTTTTTTAAATTACATTTTTTCTTCCAACATTGATCAAAATTCATTAGTCTCATTTTACCACTAGAAATGTCTAATTGTTACAATAAAATTCAATTCAACTTCTTAACTTATTGATCTAAAAAAAGGTGACGCTATAGTTAGAGCAACATTTAATAATTTTAAATAACGGAGTTAATTTATCAACCACAACATTTATATTAATAAAAACACAATTTTTACCAATAAGCTTTAGCTCAAATGGTATATTTGAGGTATAAGCGCTGCTGGGCAGTAAACTGTTAGGTCATGGCAGTAAACTGTTAGGTCATGGGTTCGTTTCCTCCCACAAGCGCTCCCCCTTCCAAATTATCAAAAATAAAACACTAACTTTTTTTAAATAATAGCCAATTTGTGGATTTATTTGATTGCACGATAGCATGTCAATTTCAATACTTGACTAGATTTTCAATGGACAGGCAAGAAAAAATCTCAGTAACAGAAATCACTACTTTTCACACTATCATATTCCTGTCCGTTAGCTGAGGAAGAAACTACAACTAAATCTAGCACAAACAATAAATAACAGAAGCTCCACAACCTGAAAAGTTCTGGTAATGTTTGGATTAATGCTTGCTGTTATTAGAAGTTGATCTAATCGTATAAATAAAAAGCTCCAAAATTAAACTATTACTGCAACCGAGCCAAACAGACTCTCCGCTCAGCTTTCATACTCCTGTCAACTCAACTAGCAAAGAGACTACAAACAGGCTCCGTCAAATAAAAAGTTTCAGAAATCGGCGCTTACCCGAATTAAGAAGAGAATAAGAAAGAATTAGACTTAATACAACAAATGATTGTTTTACAAAATCAATCGCCCCAGGAACAGGACGAATATTCTGCTAAAGATTCTCATATATCATACAAGTACAAAATTGATGGCACCAGGGCATAGTTCCTACACTATCTAGCAGAATAACGCCCACCCAACAAAATTGGGCGCAAAACAATGGCCAAAACCAAAATAATGATGTTACCATGTCAGGAATGTTTATATATTGGCATTCTGCCCGTGTTTCTTGCGGTTTTCCTCCACAATTTTCTGAAACTCTCTTTCACTTGTTGCAATTAGACGTTTCACCATGTCAAAGGTGGTAAGCCTAATGCTGCAGCAGAAAAGGAAGCAAAAAAATTCAATCATTAGAGGAAGAATATCTTTTCAGAAGACAGGATATTGACCTTTTCTTTTAAAGTAGGTTACTGTCAGCAGTCTCTTATATGTACAGAGAATTAGATAAGCTAAATGGACATATTGGGATATCAGTGTAGACATTTTGGACATTTTAGTTGGCACAGATTCATCCCCAGAAAGACAAATGAAGATAAAATAAGAGTATCAAAAGACTTGCAAGAAGAGTATGAATTTCCCTAAATCAATACATGCAAGACATAACATAACAAGAAATGTGTGTACTTCCACCCACGTCCTCATTATTCTTCAAATACACATCCATGTTTTTGAACAGTAATTCCTTGTTTTCCAAATGTTTGACAAGTAGCGTAATTTAAAGATGGAAAGCACAAAGCTATTTGGTTTGGATAATATCATAGATCTTTGAATGAATATCAAATATAAAAGTACAGATGCAAACCTGCTATTTGGTAGGTTCTTTAATGCATTTGGCACAAAACCCCTATACAGGCCAATAACTCCATCCCGTTGTATGATTCCTGCATTATAAGATAAACTTATATAGCAATTTATACATGAGCGGAAGTTAAGAAATAGCTATTAACACGCAAGTGTTATAAAGATGCTTGAGAGACAAGAAGGAATCTAAGTTGAGAAGCAAGGTTTAATGTGGGGAAAAAAATATTAATTAGGCTTAGCATAGATGAATTAGACTTTCCTAGTCACGATATTTTTCATAAGCTATTTAAACATAAAGTTAATAACAGCTTATCATGCACTGTAAGTTTCACCGATGCTTTGTCCACTTGAACATGTATATTACACATCATTTGGCACTAGCTCAACTGCCAAAGGCTGAGGTGTTATGGTATGGTCTATGGTGTGGATCATATCATCATAGGTTGGTTACTTGAGAATTAATAGATGTGCATCAACATGAAAATGTAAGGCAGATAAGCGGAACATGATGATTGAAGATGTTCTTCTTGGGCTAACTATAAACCATCAATTGTAATAATTTGGGCTATTTTGTGCATGTGAATGATTTGCAATACATAGTCGCAAACACTCCTTATGATCCCTTAAGGAATCACGCTAGTTCCCTTATATCTACATTCCTTACAATACAAGCAAATAATTTAATGTGTTCTCAGACCTGATATGACTCAAGTGCTTTTAACTCTATATATAGCAACTTAGCAAGTTTACTACAGATGTGTCGAATTACCAGGAAAGGCATCCAAAACAGACTTGTATGGCGTTCCCTTCATTTGCATTTGTCTTCTAATAGTGTCCAAAGGATAACATGTGAGAGTTGCAACAGCAGCAGATGCCACAGCTGTTAGTAGAGATGCCTGAGCTGTTTTTTGATATTTCTCCGGCAAAGACTTTTTAACCCTGCAAAGGGGTCAATATGTAAGATACAAACTGATTTCTCCTTTAATAAAATGTTGAGGGATTAAAGAGCTTACAAATCAAAAATGCAAAAATTGACAGCAATATAAGGAGCGATGCTGATGAGAGAAGGCCCGAGACCATAATAAAAGGATGCAACTCCTTCCTCCCGTAACATGTTTAAGGCAATCTGCAGCAATTCTAAAAACGACCATTGAAAAAACAGAGCATCTAGTCATTAAAAAAAATAATCAAAGGGTCAACCATACCTCAGACATAGTCCGGTACCCTGGCTCAACTGCTAACCGCAATCTAAGAACATCCAGAGGGTATGTTACCTAGACATATAGAAGGGGAGAAAATAAGGATTTAAATAAACATGCAATTACATGTAAAACTGATATTTAAGAATCGAAAAAAAAGGTAAAAGAAAAAAAAATAAGATGACCAACAGACCAAGCACAAAGTAAACTTGAAAGCATAAGAGAATCCACACATTATCTTGGAATACAAATACTATCATTATGGACACCCAATTGCAGCCCAGAGATTACAATTTCACGGAAAATATTTTTTCATCCCAATCTACTAACTTACAAAAGTGGATGTCATGCCTGCACAAGCCCCTGCAGCGAGTCTCCCAATAACAGAGAGATTACCATCCTTTCCGGAAAAAAGTTTCTACAAGATCGACAAAGACAAGTCAAAACATCTTAAACAATGATAAATCCGGGTGCATAAAATATTGTTCTCAGAATTATTTAGAGACAATTTTGCTATTACCTTGTAAGTTTCATAAGCTAAGAGCTGGACAGCACTATAAGGTATAATCCGAATCACCTAAGATAAACAAAACATTTCAAAATTGGAAACTACATCATGGGTACATCTATAATGGAAAAATGAACAAATTTCAAGTACCGAAAACTAAAAAACAATGAAAGGAACCTGAGGAAGGTTTCCTTTCCAGTACCCTTTTAACCCTTCTTCTTTCCCTATCAATGTTGTGGCCTGCAATTCATCATACAAATTGGCACACACCATTAAAGAAACACTAACTATGCATTTGGATAAAACAGTTTCAAATTGAAAAAGCAAGGATTATATTTGATTCTTTAAATTCGCAAATGATTGTTCACGAAATTTGAATAAACTTTCCATTCCACCTTGGAAACTGAATTTTGTGAATAATAAAAATTCAATTAAATTTCTGCAAAACTATGTCACATCGGCATTATTCATTTCTTTCAAAAAGCCTACATGCCTTGATTTTTAAATATTTCTGGAAGTTGAAAGACTTGAATTCTAGAAACTGACTTTTTCCAAGCAGTAGAATTGACCATGTAAAACTCAATTTAATTCAATTATTCAAATACTTTTGAAACAAACACAATGCTAGTAAATCAAATTAATAAACTGGTATTTACCTCAATAAAACCAATTGCCTTGTTAGCACTTTCTTGCCCAATCCTCACTCCATGGGTCTGTATAATTGTCACATCAAAATCATGAAGTAAAATAACTAAACAATTCTATAAACACCTAATAGCAGGACACAGACACAAAAAAAGGGGACACTTGGACACATACGCGGCCAAATGATGTTATTTTAAGGTTCCTAATTTGTAAAAAAAATGAAGTTTCGTATCCGAAATGTTTCAAAAACAAGACCGCTAATTGAATGAAGTGTCTGTACTACCTAGAAAAACACCAAACCGCTGCATTTTTTGTAACGCCAAAGAAAAAGTCAAAATACATAACAAAAATAAAAACACCTGCATAAGCAGCTTGATACGGTCAAGCGGAGCCGTAACAGTTTTAGCCGCGGCGCCAGCAATAGCGCCGGCCAAGAAAATAGCAGCATCTCTCGGAACATAATAACTCAACATAGCCAAAGGATGTTTCAACAGCTGAGCCGAGGTAGGCGCAAACAATTCAACAACACCTTCGTCTCCGACAGGTGGCATAGACATAGAAACAGTTTTCTGGTCTCCCTTCTCTGCCATTGAGACAGATGCAAAATTACCAGAATTGCCATTACGGCGACGATAAATAACTCCGGTTATACAACTGGGAGAGCATGCCAGGTGTGCGGTGTCGGAGAAGAGAGGGCCGCCGTGGGTGCCATCGATGAGAGTGTAGAGTGAGGATTTGAGATTGGATTTGGTTTGAAAGGAAGGGAAAATGATGGATGTGTCTGGTTGTGACATGTTTTAACAGTTTTGAATAAAGGAAAAAGAAGAGAAGGGAAAAGATAAGGTGGAAAAATATTTAGAATCGAAAGGGAAAGGGAAATTGAGCAAACTAATCAAAGGTATCTGCAAAAAAAAACTTTTAGATCTAATCATCTAATTATTAAGAATAATTATAAATTTAGTGTTTGAATTTGTTCAAAAATAATAATTTAATATTGTTTAAATTTAAATCAACTAAAATAATAATAAATGAACTTTTATTATTATTTTAATATTAGGTTGCAAGTTATAAAAAGGTCAAACTCATCCTCAGTTCTCTTTACTCTTCACTTTTTTTCAATAGGTCATTCTATTTCAATTTGTCGTTTACGTGTCCCATTACTTTCATTTTCTTAGTCATTATGCACTTCGATGGATGGAATGCAGAGTGTGTGTCACACTCTCTGGTATTGAGGGTGTAGATAATATTGTGTGTATGCTAGATCGGTTGGTTGTGCTATCGATGTCAGTTTATATGTGTGTGTTATATCGGTTGGCTGTGCTATCAATGTCAAGTTATGTATGTGTGTTACATCGATTGCCTGTGTTATCAATGTCAGGATTGTGTTTTACATCGTTTGACTGTGCTATCGATGTCAGGTGAATATGGTTGATCGGTTGGCTATGGTATCGATCCCATAGTTTAATGTGTGTATGTAGTGTATATGGTTGATCAGTTGGCTGTGCTGTCACGACCCAAAATATTGAGCCGCAACCGGCGCTAGGGAACCCGTAGCAAGCCTCAAATCACTAATAATTTTTCGCAAATAATAAACAAATAATATCAAACAACGGAAGCAAATACATATATATAACATATAACCAAATATTTACATTAACTGTTTAAACCTCGCGGGCTCTAGTTACCGTACCCTGTACGAACTGACCTCGCGGTACTATTGTCACGACCCAAATTATTGAGCCGAGACCGGCGCTAGGGAATGGGAGTGGTAGCTCCGAAACCCGTAGCAAGCCTAAAACCACTCTAACTTTTTCGCGAAAACGCAAACACAACTATCCTATAAACATGTAATAAGAAGACACGTTTACAATCATAACGTACATCATATATATCACATCATCGATACAACCATAGTGGGCATCTCACTTCCGTAACTTGTACGTACTAGCCCGTCTATCGATCAATACAAAACTGACAACCAAAAGACGTCACATCAAACAAACATTAAATATGTACACAACCTATAAGACCTGACTATTCTATGCTAAGACTCGTCATACGTATACTACTGCAGCACCAAGGGGACTCGTACTCAGCACACCAAAGACGGTCTGTCTGATCCGACTCTAAACACCTGAAAACATCAATGTGAGGGGTCAGTATTTGGGGAAATACTGAGTGAGAAAACACATTACTAGGGTATTATAGAAAATAACATCGCATTTAAAACAAAAAACATATATACAAACATATTATACTTCAAGCATTTGATCCGATCGAAACCCTAATATCTTAGTATGCATAATGAGCATTATCACAACATCTAACGATCGATCGATATGAGTCCGGGATAGTTCAACCAGCCGACTCGCAGATACAGGCCCCGGGATAGTTCAACCAGATAGGCTCTGTATCGCATGCACAAACAAGTATGATATACGACCCATGAAATCTCTATCTATGACTTACCCGGACGCTGGTGATCACACAGCCTATTGACACCCAATAGGTAGCTTGTTTCCCCCGGATCATATACTAGTTTTCACAATCTATATATATTCGATAATACGATGTACAAATTCATTTCTATCGATAAAATACTATAGCATGCGATGTAGTTTAATATTATATTTATAATATAAAAACTATCTATTGCGTAATAATACTCAAAGTAAAGTTTAACTCACAACGATCGCTATTCCTTATATCCAAACGTAAGCTCCACACGTCATTCACTCTTTTAACTATTCCAGCTCGTCGATCTCGTACCTCGTCGATGTATCCACTTCCTATTCAAATCATACGTACGTTTAATTCATAAACGTAGGCTTAATATTCAAACTCCTAAGTTATAAACTTAGGTTAACACAATCGTATCTCTAATACGATTCTTAACTTTGATAATCTCTTAATCACACTTCTCTTTTAAACGTCCTAGTTTACGTTTTGATATTCAATCGAATCACGATTGATTACACGACTTGAAATTGTCTGAAATCGAGTTTCTGCGTCGCGTCAGGGCTCTGGAAGCCAAAATCGTCGATTCCCGCTAACGAGGGACTGCACGTTCGTGCAGCAGTGTACTGCACGTTCGTGCAGTACGCCTGCACGCTGCACGATCGTGCAGTTGCTGTGCTGCACGATCGTGTAGCACTTGCTACACGTTCGTGCAGCAGTCTGCACGAACGTGCAGTCTGCTGCACGTTCGTGCAGCCTTTAGCTGCACGATGTGCAGCCCCGGGGTTCATTCCCCGGGCCATTTTCGACGTGCTACGACATGCTAAATCGTTCCGTAACGCTTAATAACATCTAAAACTCAAGATTCAAGCTTAAAACGTCGAATTCAAACTCAAAATCATTAAAACGGTAAAACCGCTCGAAATCCTAAACCAAAACGTCAAGCTTACCTCGATTTGAAGCTTAAAGATGATAGGGAATTGAATTCTTAATCCATCGGCGCGAGAATCACTCGATTTGGACGAGAAACGGCGAAACCGCGGCGGATCGAATCGATCGCCTAAAACCTTCTGTACGCTCCTTCTTCTTCCTCTATCTGATCTCTTTCTTTTCTTTATATAGATTGGCTAATTAGCCACTTTAGTCCTTCATTTCTTTAACTTAACCAATTCTCTTTTAAACTTTCAATTTTAACTAAACGGTTATTTATTCATTTAAACTCGATTATCTACGTATTATTTATATCCCAATAAATAATACTACTCCAAAAATAATTATTTCCGTCGATAATCTTTCAATTTCTATTCTCGAGGCTAAATTGGCTAATTTGCACTTTGGTCCTTGAATTCTTCAAAATTGACAATTTAGCCCAAAATGAATCCGCGTCCAAATTTTAAAAGGTCTCCGATTGACCTGAAACTTTTACCACCAATACTATAAAACATTTCGCGGACCGTGGCGAAATAATTCCATTTTCGGACTTAACTGGTTAAATTACCACTTTAGTCCCTGATCTAAAGTTTGTGACTTTTCTTGATATTTTTCCTTATTTTCTTATTCTAATCCTCAAACATATACGTCTTACTCCATATTATCCTTTTCTTTAATATCCAATATCTTTATCTCTGTAACTCCGGTCCTTCTCTACCGGACACGTTGCACTAAACGGCACCTGAACTTACGGGGTATTACATTCTTCCCCCCTTATAAAAATTCGTCCTCGAATTTTCATACTACCTTTTAATTTATCTTAAATCGTTAACATCTTTAGCTCCAAAATGTATAATCATATCGTCATTCCATCATTGACGATTTTCTAATATCACGCAATATTCACATCATCTTATCATAAGGGTAATCTTCTATCTTCAAAGCATAACTATAAGTTGATTTCTATACTCGACTATCCCATTTTCATACTTATATCATACAGTATGAACGTCCTAGTTCACCGTCCAATCATTTTCATTCCGCTATTCACGCACATCTATTATTCACTTCTTCTCTTATATCGTCATTTAAGATCTTTGACATCCCGTCAAAGAGATACTTACTTTCTAACTTACCACTAATCGGATACATATCACTGTCCAACGTATTCACGGTCTTAGCTATATTCTAGCGCGTTGTTTCGAAACTAAGTTCATATCCTAGAAGCATAACGTCTATGTTTTCGCAACTATACGTATTCATTCGCCTCTTGGTATTGACCGCAGCTTGCTCGCGAGCACTTCACTTCCGTCACAGAGTTCTGGTCTAGGTATACTTACATGAAAACAAAACTCTTTCAAAACTCTTTCGATAAAACGATTCATCTTGAACTTTAAATTAAATTTCATTTTCATTTTAGCAAAATTGTGCACTAGGGTGATGACGTCTCTCATCCCCAAAGAGTTGCCACATCTCACCTCTTCGTCCGAACATAATGCATATGATGCATGTCCTATTGATGTATGTACAGATATGTGTAGTGATGCATTTCTATCAATGTCGTGGCACCTATCGATGACTATCGCTGGTCTAGGCACAATTATGTTTTCAAAATCGTTTAAACAAACAACTTTCAAAAAGTTTTTAAACTTCGAGTTTTGTAAGTTCTCTAGACCTTTAAACTCTGTACACGGTAGGTTCTTCCACTTCTGTAACTTCATACTTCTTCTTCATGCACATCTCGACATTTCGATAATTCGATTTCGATACCATCTATACGTCATATACGTATTTCGCAAAGAAACAAACAAAGGTTTCACAATCCATCGATCATACTTGTCATAATGAAACAAACAAGAATTTCACAATCCATCGATCATACTTATCATAATGAAACCTACAAAAATTCTCAATCAATCAAAATGTACGATCAATCAATTCGATCTTAAAACAAATAATACAAACGACTTGGATCAGACATGGCTCAATTCTATAGCTGCAGTAGTTCCTAGCTTAGTCTAATGACATAATACCTAGGAACAAACAAACATCAATCACAGACTCGCAGTGGTATCATGGACTAACTGCACTCAAATCATATATTAGCAGAGGTAACTGGACCAACTGCTCTGATACCAACTTTGTCACGACCCAAATTATTGAGCCGAGACCGGCGCTAGGGAATGGGAGTGGTAGCTCCGAAACCCGTAGCAAGCCTAAAACCACTCTAACTTTTTCGCGAAAACGCAAACACAACTATCCTATAAACATGTAATAAGAAGACACGTTTACAATCATAACGTACATCATATATATCACATCATCGATACAACCATAGTGGGCATCTCACTTCCGTAACTTGTACGTACTAGCCCGTCTATCGATCAATACAAAACTGACAACCAAAAGACGTCACATCAAACAAACATTAAATATGTACACAACCTATAAGACCTGACTATTCTATGCTAAGACTCGTCATACGTATACTACTGCAGCACCAAGGGGACTCGTACTCAGCACACCAAAGACGGTCTGTCTGATCCGACTCTAAACACCTGAAAACATCAATGTGAGGGGTCAGTATTTGGGGAAATACTGAGTGAGAAAACACATTACTAGGGTATTATAGAAAATAACATCGCATTTAAAACAAAAAACATATATACAAACATATTATACTTCAAGCATTTGATCCGATCGAAACCCTAATATCTTAGTATGCATAATGAGCATTATCACAACATCTAACGATCGATCGATATGAGTCCGGGATAGTTCAACCAGCCGACTCGCAGATACAGGCCCCGGGATAGTTCAACCAGATAGGCTCTGTATCGCATGCACAAACAAGTATGATATACGACCCATGAAATCTCTATCTATGACTTACCCGGACGCTGGTGATCACACAGCCTATTGACACCCAATAGGTAGCTTGTTTCCCCCGGATCATATACTAGTTTTCACAATCTATATATATTCGATAATACGATGTACAAATTCATTTCTATCGATAAAATACTATAGCATGCGATGTAGTTTAATATCATATTTATAATATAAAAACTATCTATTGCGTAATAATACTCAAAGTAAAGTTTAACTCACAACGATCGCTATTCCTTATATCCAAACGTAAGCTCCACACGTCATTCACTCTTTTAACTATTCCAGCTCGTCGATCTCGTACCTCGTCGATGTATCCACTTCCTATTCAAATCATACGTACGTTTAATTCATAAACGTAGGCTTAATATTCAAACTCCTAAGTTATAAACTTAGGTTAACACAATCGTATCTCTAATACGATTCTTAACTTTGATAATCTCTTAATCACACTTCTCTTTTAAACGTCCTAGTTTACGTTTTGATATTCAATCGAATCACGATTGATTACACGACTTGAAATTGTCTGAAATCGAGTTTCTGCGTCGCGTCAGGGCTCTGGAAGCCAAAATCGTCGATTCCCGCTAACGAGGGACTGCACGTTCGTGCAGCAGTGTACTGCACGTTCGTGCAGTACGCCTGCACGCTGCACGATCGTGCAGTTGCTGTGCTGCACGATCGTGTAGCACTTGCTACACGTTCGTGCAGCAGTCTGCACGAACGTGCAGTCTGCTGCACGTTCGTGCAGCCTTTAGCTGCACGATGTGCAGCCCCGGGGTTCATTCCCCGGGCCATTTCCGACGTGCTACGACATGCTAAATCGTTCTGTAACGCTTAATAACATCTAAAACTCAAGATTCAAGCTTAAAACGTCGAATTCAAACTCAAAATCATTAAAACGGTAAAACCGCTCGAAATCCTAAACCAAAACGTCAAGCTTACCTCGATTTGAAGCTTAAAGATGATAGGGAATTGAATTCTTAATCCATCGGCGCGAGAATCACTCGATTTGGACGAGAAACGGCGAAACCGCGGCGGATCGAATCGATCGCCTAAAACCTTCTGTACGCTCCTTCTTCTTCCTCTATCTGATCTCTTTCTTTTCTTTATATAGATTGGCTAATTAGCCACTTTAGTCCTTCATTTCTTTAACTTAACCAATTCTCTTTTAAACTTTCAATTTTAACTAAACGGTTATTTATTCATTTAAACTCGATTATCTACGTATTATTTATATCCCAATAAATAATACTACTCCAAAAATAATTATTTCCGTCGATAATCTTCCAATTTCTATTCTCGAGGCTAAATTGGCTAATTTGCACTTTGGTCCTTGAATTCTTCAAAATTGACAATTTAGCCCAAAATGAATCCGCGTCCAAATTTTAAAAGGTCTCCGATTGACCTGAAACTTTTACCACCAATACTATAAAACATTTCGCGGACCGTGGCGAAATAATTCCATTTTCGGACTTAACTGGTTAAATTACCACTTTAGTCCCTGATCTAAAGTTTGTGACTTTTCTTGATATTTTTCCTTATTTTCTTATTCTAATCCTCAAACATATACGTCTTACTCCATATTATCCTTTTCTTTAATATCCAATATCTTTATCTCTGTAACTCCGGTCCTTCTCTACCGGACACGTTGCACTAAACGGCACCTGAACTTACGGGGTATTACAACTATATACATCAGTTAATGTCTCAAAACATGTCACCGGCATCTGGGACCGTAAACCACATATAATACATGTAGCCTATCAAAAACATATAAAACAAAGACAGCAGATAATATATACAATCAAAATGAACTGCTGTCTAAGCTACGACTCTGTCGACACAGGACCACTACTGCAGCATTCACAGAAGTCATAAACTATACATACACAGCTGAAATCTGGACTTCAAAATTTGCTTCTAGCTAAGTCCACAAACTAAGTACCTGAAAGACATCAAAGGTGAGGGGTTAGTATTTGGGAAAACACTGAGTGAGTTTGCATTTACTAACGGTATTAATATAAAAACATAGCATCGCATCTTAAGAAAACAATAATATAAAATAATAAACAGGTATTTGATCCGTACGAAACTAATATCCTAGCATGCAACATAATTCTCGAATAATCAAATCATCTTAATTCAGATAGTCCGACCCGGGATTGCTCACACTCTACCTCATCGATCGCGACCTATCTTTTAATCCCAAAGTGTGAGTCCAACTCACTAGATACGGGGACTCCAGACTACACCGTAGCCGAGTGCTCACTCGTATCGAATTCATTATCCAACTTCGAAATTCATATTCATATCGTATCATATCGAACCATTTATCAAATGCAAACATACTAGACTGACTCGATACTGGTAATCACACAGCCTAGTGACACCCAATAGGTAGCTAGTTTCTTCGGATCGCATACTAGTCCTGGTATATATACTTGATAGAAATATCTAACATTTAATCAAACCATAAACTATGCGATGCGTATAAACAATATAAATATATATATATATATAAAATAACTTTAAGATAAGATACACGAAAGTAAAATACAATTCACAGTGACTGCTATCCACTCTATAATGAAATCGATGTGGTGGTATGCTCGTACTAGTCCACCTCTAGTGCCCTCACTGTTCGGTCGTACGTCTGATACATATTGATTAACGTTTAATAGTCAGACGTAAATCATGTGTTTATACGTATAATACTTTCATAATTTAGGTTTTAGTTTCATTCTTAGTATTATTCACGTATTCAGTAACTCTTAGGCGTACCCACGACTTATCGAATACCATTCCTTGTATTCGAGAATTATATAATTTCCTTAACGTTTTTTTTCATTATTGTTACTCGCGTAAAACGTCGAGCTAAATTTTACTTTTTAAGTTATCGGGGTCTTAATTTTATATTTAAAGTTCAATACTCGAAAATGTCAAAAACCTCGGTCAATCGGGACAAAAGTCCATTTTAGTCCCTTCGGAATCGCCGTGCGAGCGCGTAGCTCGTACAGGCTATGCGGTGCACAACCGAGCTATGCGGGCGCATAGCCCGAGCTATGCGGGAGCATAGCTCAGCTATGCGCGCGCATAGCTTCTGCTATGCACAGTCCCGGAAACGTCGTTTCCGGGCTGTTTCGCCGCACCCCGACCTACTTCACACATCAACAACCTCATTTCTCACCACACCCGTCATTTAGTTTTTATCAAAACGCTAAAATCGAGCCAAAATCGTCAATTTCCAACTCTTAACTAAAACAGCCCACATATTTCGAATTTGGCACCAATTCTTGAAATCTTACCTTGGAACGAAGCTTGAGATTGATAGAGTTTTCGATTTCGAAGAGATCGACGCAAAAATCGCTTGAATCGGACGTCGAACGGAGAAACGGCGGCGAAACGATCGTGATCGGCGTTAGCTTTTGGAGCCTTCTCTCTTCTTCCTCTCTGTTTTCTTCATTCGAATGAAATCTCATATATTGCATGGTTAAAGGTTCATTTTGATCCTTCTTTTCTTTCTTTGTTACAATTTATCCTTTAAACTTTTCATTTGTTCAATTTAGTCCATAACTAAATTGATAAATTCTTTTATTATAACTTATACATATTATTTACCTCCAATAAATAATACGAGCCTCGATATTAATACTTTCCCGTCAAAACCTACAAATTTCCATTTTCGACACAAAGTGGCTAAATTACCACTTTGGTCCCTGTACCTTATTTTTGGGTTTTTCTTGCCATTTTTCCTTTTAACTCCAATTCTAACTTTATAATTGAAATATAACCTTAATTTTTGCATAATTAGTTTCCCGAAACCGACCTACTTGAAATTTATTTACTTTATCTTTTCGGAACTTCTTCTGATATCGCCACTCTGGCGAATCAAAACTGGACACGTGGTCCAATTAGGTAATTAAATATTTTGGGGTATTACATGTGCTATCGATCCCATAGGAATATGTGTGTATGTTACATCTATTAGTTTTGTAATCAATGTTAGATGGACGGAATTGAGAAATGTGTTTTCGTTTTAAAAGTCAAAGTGAATGGTTGACTTTCAATGATATTGAAGTCTTGTCGAAATATGTTATGTGCAAGTTCAAGCTTCAATTGTTTTTAAAATGTTTTCAAAGGTTTTCAAAAATATATAAAGTTATTTTAAATATAAAATATTTTTAACTTTATATAATATTTATTTATAACGGCATGAACTCACCAGTATATCTGACCCACGTTGTGGAATTATTTTTCAGGTTCGTTACCTGTGTTTTTGAACGAGACTTCACTTTGTTTGCTTCTCGAAGTCTCCTCGTTTGAATTGTGGTATTTTGCCTACTTTATTCAGTACTACTGTAGTAGTAGTCGTTTGCAGTAGCTAGTGTAATCTTCTTGTATACGAATGTTTTAAGTACATTCAAACTCTGATGTTTTGTCCCATTAGTTATTTAATAAATGTTTCATACGTTTCTTTTTAAAAGCGAAAAATTTATAGTGTTTTTCAGGCTTGCTACGGGTTTCGGAGCAACTACTCCCATTCCCTAGTGCCGGTCTCGATTCGAGATTTCGGATCATGACAGACGATGTGATCGAGGAACGCGGGGGGGGGGGGGGGTAGATTAATCTCAACATGGAAGTCGTGTAGAAGTTTGGATGGTTGGGTTTCGCGAGAGATGCGTCGAGGGATGGTGGTGGTAGGCACTGTCGGTAGTGGATCTTTTTGTTCTAAATGTGTGGTAGTAGGGGCTGGTGTTATTGGCGGTTGTCAGAATGGTTGTGCTGGTCGTCGTTGGTATGTTTGGAGTGGCTGTGTAGTAGTAGGAACCGTTGGCATTGGAGGCTGTACGAGTGAGTGTGGTAGTGGTAGAAGATCATCATAAATGGTTGTGGTGGGTTGGGAAGTTGGTAGAGGAAAGTCGGTGGTGCGAGTGGTGTCAAAATTTTGATTTGTAAACGAGAATTCTGTTTCATAAAAAATGATGTCTCGAGAGATTAAATTTTTCTTGTTTTCAAGATTGTAAGCCTTATAACCCTTAGTACCAGGTGGGTACCCAATAAAAACACATTCGACATAACGAGCATCAAATTTGCTCGGGCGTAGAGGGTGTGTAGATACAAAACAATGACAACTAAAAACACGCAAATGTGTATAAAGAGGTGGTTTATGAAAAAGTTTTTCAAAAGGTGTTTTGTTTTGTAAATGACGATTAGGTAAACAATTTATTAAATAGGTAGCAGTAAGAATGGCATCACCCCAAAAAATCTTAGGTAAGTGTGATTGAAAGTGCACGAGCTACATTCAATAAATGGCGATGTTTGCGTTCGGCAACACCATTTGGTTGAGGTGTATTAATACATCTAGTTTGATGTAAAATACCTTTCGAAGAGTAAAAATCAATACATTTAAATTCGGGACCATTGTCACTACAGACAATTTTTATACGCTTAGAAAATTGATTTTCAATGAGTTGTACAAAATGAATAATAAGAGGGCGTGCCTCCGTTTTGTTTTTCATAAGATAAATCCAAGTAAATTTAGAGTGATCATCCACAATGGTGAGGAAATAACGAGCTCCATTCAAACAAAGAACGTGGTAACCTCCCCAAATATCCATGTGAATAAGATCAAAACAAGATAAACTGGTTGTAGTATGAATTGGAAATGAATTCCGAATTTGTTTTTCTAAAGGGAAAATTAAATAAGTACTGTCAACAACGTTTTTATTCTTAAAAATGGGAATTAAAGAAGGTATTTGCTGAGATGGATGACCGGCTCGTTGATGCCATAGAGTATCCGATATGGATGCGTTGCAAAGAATTGTTGGCGGTCTAGTGTGTAAGAAGAACAATCCATCTTTAATACCCCATCCCAATCGTCTTCCCCATGTGTAGGTCCTGAATGATACATAAATTTTTCAAGAAGATGGCAGCATAGGAAGTGTCATGAAGCAGTTTACTTATAGAGATTAAATTCACAGCAAATTCAGGAACACATAGCACATGAGTAAGATGGAGATTAGGCATGAAAGATATAGATCCTATGTGAGAAACTTTGTATGATGTACCATCTGGAAGATGCACAAAATGATTAGGTGCAATTTTATAAGAATCCAAAAAATTTGTATTGTAAGTAATGTGGTCGCTAGCACTGCTATCAAGTATCCATGAAGTACAAACTGAAGTGCACGAGTGTGTATGTAGATTACATGAGAAGTGAGTGAAAGCCGAGGGATGACCGACATGGTGAGCAGTGTAGTTATATATGGACCTGTTAGGCTACTGTTGTTGGCTGGAGGAAGGGGGCTGAAGTCGATTAAGGAGGGCCATGACTTGCTGGTATTCTGCATTCGAGAGAGAAAGGTTTCCAGGATTGTTCACCAAGGCAAGATTAGTGTCGTTTGCCACTGTATCAACAAGGTTGATATTGCTGCCTGAATTTTCTACAGCAACAATCCTCTTCTTTTTCCTACAACAGTCAACAGTGTGGCCTTTGTTGTTGCAAAAAGAGCACGTGAGGTGAGAGCGACACTTCCTTGTAGAGTGGTTGGACATGTTGCATTTGTCACATGATTTAGAGGCACCAGGGAGCAACGACTCCTTGCTTCGTTTGACAGGAAAAGCCGAGCTGTTGAGCTCCTCCTTACCTCCGTGGATAGCAAAAGCCGGAGTGTCACTTGGTGGTAGAGACTTAGAAGGGATCTTTGCTTGTTTCTCTTGACGGAGTACCATCGAGTATGCTTTGTTTGGCGCAAGAAAGGGATCCAAGCCAATAATGCTGCTGCATACTTGCTCAAAATCTGAATTAAGACCCATTAAAAATTGCATAATCTTTTGATTTTCAAAGTATACCTTGATTTTTTCTATGGTGGTACAGGGGCAGGGAGAAAGCCAGTCAGAGCAACTTTTTCATCCCATAAAGATTTTAACTTGGTGAAATATGTACTGACAGAGTCGCTTCCTTGAGTGCAGTCATGAATTGCCTTTTCAACATTAAAGAGAGAAACAATATTAGATTGAGAAAACCTTTCGATAAGTTCGATCCAATTACCTCGGGCATCCTTAAAATGGATGACGCTTTTATATATCTCCTTCGACATAGATCCGAGCAGCAAAGTTTTGACGAGAACAGTGCATCGTTCCCATTGAAGCTCCTCGGTTGGGTTGTCAGTTGGGCGTGGCAGAGAGCCAGTGACAAATCCAACTTTGTTTTTGATGGTTAGAGCCATCAACATAGATTCTTACCAAGTAGTAAAGTTATCTTCCACTAATTGTTGCGTAACCAAGATGGCAACTGGTTGATCGGAGTGGTGGAGAAATAAGGGGTGATTGGAATCCTTCCATGGCTCCGATGTAGTCATGTTCGGCATGGAGAAAGTTTGATTTATTGTTGTTTTAATGTATATAAAGCTCTGATACCATGAAAAAACCTGAAAAGGTTGATTATATTTCTGTAAAAACTTATTACAAAATGAATTAGGCATTAGCCTTATAAAGAGAAATTACAACGATAATAAACAAAAGGAGAAGATTAAGGCTAAAAACTAGCTATTTCCTAAACAACTAAACAAATAAAGAAGATATTTGTATTAAGGAAATACAAAATAACCATTTTCGAAAGAAATGTAAATTAGAGGCTAGAATAACTCCAATAAAACCCAGAATTTGAAAAATTGAAAAAGATAACAAAGAAGAAAAAATCACACAACACAACTCAAAATAAAAGAAAACTCAAATCTGTCAATCAAATGGCTCACAATAAGATGAAGATGATGACCACAATGATCCAGAATCTAAGCAAATTGTAAAATGGTTCTGTTTTAATTTATTTTTATGGCTCTTTTTTTAAATTGAATCGATGACAAAAGTTATCGCAAACGGAGCACAATAAGCAGAGGTGAGGGAAATCGAGAGTAATAGAGAAGCTACGGTGGCTTTTAGTTTTCCGGTGAGTAATAAAGATCATTGCTTCAACAAGCTACGATGGCGCAAAATGCTATTTCAACGGCAACTGCTCCGACAACTGAACCGTGCTAGTGGAAGCTAAAAGCAATGAAGAAGCCACAGTTCATCCACCACCTGCAAATAATCTTGTAGTCGATAATCCAAAGAAGAAACAAGATGATTAAAAGAAATAGAAATTTTATTTAATATCAGAAACAAAATAGCGATGACTGTTGCTAGTTGGAGGAAAAATTGGACAAGAAAAAAAGAAATAGTTAAATAACAGTTTCAATCATTTAATTCTTTTTAAATGGTGACATGTCATTTTTAGCGGAAATTTTATTAGTTAACGGTGAATAATGTTAGTTACAGAGAGTGTGGTATACACTCTCTCCATTTCGTCCATCGAGTGACGTTCTGACTAAGAAAATGAAAGCAGAGGGATCACTTAACAGCAAAATGAAGTAGGGGGACCTTCGGAAAGAAAAGTTGAAGAGTAGAGGAACCTGAGGATGAGTTTGCCTTATAAAAAGGGTTAATGTCATCATACATCATAACTTTTCGCATTTTTATTTATT
Source organism: Mercurialis annua (assembly GCF_937616625.2). NCBI lineage: Eukaryota > Viridiplantae > Streptophyta > Magnoliopsida > Malpighiales > Euphorbiaceae > Mercurialis > Mercurialis annua. The sequence goes on along the minus strand of NC_065570.1, from coordinate 8,439,386 downwards.
TAAGCACAAATTACAATTTGTCTCATCTTTATCACAATATTTCCGAATTTTTCATTTTATAACCCGATATTTATTATATGCTTTATTTTTTCGTAAAAATGACGTCGTTTTTTGACCGTGTAGATGACCAAAACGATGTCATTTTAGACATTTATGCTAGAGGTGTCAAAATGGGTCATGACACGATAACCCGATTCGCCTAATACGTAAATTTAGTTAATCCGGGTTGAAGTTTAGTAGGCTCGTGTCAAAAATGCGTCAACCCGTTTATGACACAAAATAAATGGGCCGTGTCATAAGTTGACTTGCGAACCTATCTGCCCCGCCTAACCCGTTTATAAATTATATTATTTATAATAATATTAGTTTTAATTTTATAAAACTAAAATAAAATTATTAAATTAATTAAATATGATTATATTAATATTATAAATAAAACTAATTGTATTAGCATTTTATAATTTGAGTATTAAATGGTAAATTTGAGGTTAAAATTATATTTATATGATTTAAATATTCTTAAATGTTAAGTGGGTCGTGTTACTCATGTCGTGTTAATTGTGTAATTGTGTTAATCGTGTTACCTGTTTATCTTAACGTGTTAATCATGTTATTTCGTGTCACTTATTTATAATTCGTGTCGTGTCGGAGTTGGAGATTTTGACGCGATTAAGTAAAGGGTTAATTCCATAAAAAGTCACGACCTTTATACGAATTTTCATTTTAATCACGACTTTTAAAAATTGGCATATAAAACCATGGCCTTTTATTTTTTTTTGAAATCCATCACCGACTGTTTTTTCCGGTGAATTTTACCTTTCATTTTTTTTCAAGTCTGCCGGATTACGGTGGCCACGTCATCAAAAATACACCGAAAATTGATTTGGTGATAGATTTGAAAAAAGAATATGAAAGGTCGTGGTTTTATATGGCAACTTTTAACAGTTGTGATTAAAATTAAAATTTGTGTAAAGATCATGATTTTTTATAAAATTAACCCTTAATTAAATGAATGTGTTAGGATTGAAAATTTGTTATGGTTATGTTAGGACGGTAATTAATATTAGGTATATGTTTCAAGAAAAAAAATACTACTCCATATTTAAGTGTATGCTAAATGATTTGAATTCAAATAAGGCATGTGTAACATGATAATGAGAGTGAGGAGTTGTGTTTTGACGGTGCTAAAAGCACTAAAACCCACTAGAAATATGTACAAGTTAGGTAAAACAAGTGTAGGTGGGGTTATTTTAAATAGGATGTGGATGTTACCATTAGCACTTCTTTAGGACGTAACAAATTAATTCGCCATAATGGTGATAATGAGTATTTATCACATAGTACCTAAGGTTTTAATGTTGATTTTTATAAGTTTTGTATGCTTGGAAAATTGTTTAGATATTCAATCGCAAGTATAAATTGGTGTAATGGGCACATTGATTTCATGATCCAACGCTTGAAGAAAAGAGTGCTAAAACTGTGGATTAAATTTCTGGAACTGAGAGAAAAATTTGTTAACTTCATTACAATGAACAGCTTATGCGTATATTCATTTTAAAACGCTAATGGATTAATTGAGATTGAAAAATTATAAAAATCTTAGTTGTGTCACATTATATACCAAAAGAGGTCAATATTTGCACCTTTTTCCTTTTAATAATTAGGCCTTTTAGAGACTAGGGATGAATAAAATATGAGAGAAGAACATTGCAAACCCAAACAAACTAATAATTCATTTTATTGATAAATGGGGTACAATAGTAAAGAGAAACCCTCGAACAATATGACTATGTGAAGCAATAAGAAAATCAAACCCGCACTCAGCCTACAACAATATGCTATACAGTCTCACATATATAATGTAAGCCTATCTTCACAAAGCAGCAAACAATGGTGCCATACTTCTTTACTTAAACCAAAACCAAAATCTTCCTTTGAAGCCAAGACTGTGTGCTTCACGCCGCGCGCAGATTAACGGAACACAAATTGCTTGCTTTCGGACAGGCGAATTGATGGAGAGCCAGCGTTAATCGAGCTATTTGAAAACGAAAGAATAACAAATTGCATTCAATTTGATCCTCATCCATGAATAAGTTTATGACCTCCAAAACTAGAAGTCATGACTTACTCCTTAAGCTGAGAGGATTGATGGTGCTGCATTGACTGCAATGTTGACTGCATTTCCTGTGTCTGGAGTGAACAAATCAAGAATTATGAAATGTTCTTACAATGAGAGAATTGAAAATTCTAATGTTTAGACTTGTAATCGGAATATCGCAATTATTAGTACTTACTGAGAGGCGTTCTGGAGACGAAAAAACATGCTCCGATAACAATGTAACAAAGCAAAAGAGCCAATCCTTTCAAATAATGAGAAGTACCATCCTGAATTGAAGCAATAATTTTAAATGTTAGTATATATTAAATGAACAGAATTAGTATTTTAATTTTAAATCTGATCATTGAAATGTAATCTTACCTGTAAAGTGAAGGCTGTGGCAATAATTGATAAGGCCAGAGCACCGGTCTCAAGGAGATTGAAGTTTAGATCCATCTCAATGCCCATTATCCATGCAACAACCACACACAATGGTACCTGAAATTTTCATTAAAAAGTTAGAATTTTCAAGAAATTCTGATGAAAAATATATTCATCAGTTTCAATTTGGGTAATGAATGAATGAAATCTTACCACAAACATGGCAATTTGAGTTGCTGAGCCCAAAGCAACACCCAAAGATATATCCAACTTGTTCTTGAAAGCAAAAATGATGGCTCCAGCATGTTCTGCTGCATTTCCAACAATTGGTAACAAGATTATGCTTATGAAACTGACCGAAAGTCCCCAAGATTCCGAAGCATCCTGCAAAAAGATCGCATTTCGTTCAGTTGATATGAGATCTATAAAGCCAGCACTTAATTTTTATTTCAAGTCGAAATACTTCAATTTTTTCAGATCAAATAAATCATTAGCATATTCTAAGAATATATGATGTTACGTGAGGCCCTACATAAGATGGTGACAGAAATTACGACTGATGTAGTAAATAAACTTCGCTCGGTCTTCATATTCATATTAGATCAAAAAGTAACAAGTTATCATGGTCTAAAATAGAAATTAAATTTTTGGAACCATTTCAATACTGATTGAAGTTTTTGTATCATTACCGAAATATGAAAGTAAGATTTGATATCAGATTGGAAAATCACGAGATCTTCAAAGTATAATTTAAATTATTGGTATACCATTTCTATACGGATTGAAGTTTTTGTATCAAACTGAAATATAAGAATAAGATTTGATACTACTCATATTTCAAAACTTGTTGAAGGCCTATTGAATTATATTTTTATTACCTCAATTGTTCCCACAACATATTCTGATAACAAAGCTACAACAATAGTCATCCCAACCAGCCAAACGATTCCACTCCAGAATCCGATCACAGGAGTTTCTTCAATCGAATCATCACCATCCTCGGATTCCTAATCATACATCGAATTACGAACTCCATCAGTAAAAAATTCAATAAAAATTAAGGAAAATGTTTACTTATACTTTGATCTCAATTATCAATTACCTCAGGGGCTTCGAACATTTGCCTGTGAGTTACAAGTTGGAAGAAAATGTAAGAAATGTATCCAATAAGCATTACAACGCTGCTCGCTCTCGACATCTCTAGTATTGGTACTGCTGAAACAGAAGCAGTTTCACCAGCAATTCTTGATAACAATGGCAGCATGTGGCACAGTAATGCCAGCAGCAGAAGCATTGTATTCACATCCGCTTGTTTCTGTTCATTTAAAATTGTATTCACATCAGCAAATTATATGCATCATTTTAACTATCTATACAATAAATGTCTGAAAATATATGTTACACGTAAACACTTCTCGAATCTTACATTTCAGCATAAAAAAAGTCACCAGAACTGTCAATTTCCTCTGTTATTTATTTTTACTGTTTTTCGTTGAACGTTTCTGTTTCCGTGCTATTTTAATGAAAACATTATTAAACGAATCAAGATATATTAATGTCAGAAAATATATATTGCACGTAAACTTCTCCGATCTTAACATTCAACGAATCTAAGAATGTCACCGAAATATGTCCTCTCCGTTTAGCGTTTTTCGGTCAACGTTTCTGTTTCCGTTTCCGTTTCCGTGCTATATACGGAAAGACAATTACTAAAAGAATCAAGATATAAGCTTACTCTGTCATATTTTTGTTCTTTTCCAAGATTTGCAATCCCACCGCAGAAAAGAGAAGTGCCAAGAACCAAAAGCAAGTTTGATAAGATAGAACCCAGAAGAGAATATTTCACCACATCAATCTTGTGCTGGCTTAGTGCAAAGATAGCTATAATTAATTCAGTCGCATTGCCACATGTTGCATTTAGTAGTCCTCCAACTGAAAAAACAAACTCCATTATTACTAGTGGTCCCTTCATCAGAATGTTTTGATTCACAATTCATTATTATTTTGCTTATTTTATTAGTTAATTAGATTAAATAATTAAGAAATCATTTAAATATAGTATATGGATATTCTCATCCTGAACTGTCCTCTGACCAGATTTCTCACATGATTTGAAATTAATGTAGTTAATTGTACAAGAAGTCAGAAAATCAAAAATTTGCAGCTTTTTATGTTGTCTTCACATGAAATAATGAAATCTCAGAATTCTTTTATATTTTTCTTATTCTCAAAGAATTAAACCATATTCTAATCGGATTAAATATTTATGCAGTTACGAAATCATGCTTTTTACAAAACGGTTATCAAATTATCAAAAATTATTATAAAAAGATTACCGAACTATTACGGTTACCGAACTATAACTTTTTCACAAAATAATTACCAATTTTGCAGATATGGTAACTATTTTTCAAAAAATAATAATAGTTTGACAACCGTAACCATTTTATAAAAAGACTATAGTTCCGTAACTACAAAAATATTTAAACCATCATAACCCCCTCAAATTTTGGTTGGTGTGGGTCTACAAAATTGCACCATAACTCCACTACCAGATTAGAGATAAAAGAAAACTAATCAAACAAAGCAAACAACCAAATTAAATTTATACCTGTTGGACCAGTGTAGTACGAAAGTTGCCTGTGATTTTTCCATAAGAAAACAAGATCAGTTGCAGTTCTTGATTCAATAAGTAAATTAATTATCCAAATCAAACTAGAAAAGACTGTCTTACTCTGTGAGAAAGCTGATTCTTTCAGCAAGAGGAGTAAGTCCAAGTAAACTCAAAGCAAAAATCCATGGCTATGAACACAAAAAAATATACAATTCAATTCAAAAATTCCAATAATCAATTCAATACCAAACCCTAGAATTTAAACAAAGACAAAAAAAGACAAAAACTCACTCTTCCAAATCCATAACACTGAGCAACAATGGCGAGAGGAATAGCAGGAAAAAGAACAGACAGTTTGGTCCCTAAAATAACTTCTTGAAGATTAGCTAAAAAGTTACGGAGCAAGCCACACCGAACCTTATAAACAAGAGTAAGATCAGATTTCTTTCGAAGCGAAGACGACGACATGTTATGAGCAGTTCGGCTATGATGCCGAATTTCCCTCGTTAAAACTTTAGGGTTTCCATTTTCAAGAAGCCATGGCTCCTGCAACGAATGGTTGTTAATCCCCGCCATGATCAAGATTATAAATTTCTGTTTGATTGACTATATGGGGTGCAATAACAATTACGAATGCCCACAAACAAAAAGAATCTGACTAGAGAAGAAGAAGAGAAAAATGTTTGAATGTAATGGTAAGGTGGCAGAGAGTACTGTTAAATAGGAGGGATTTGCATGGCACTGAATTTGGTGTTTTTTTTTCATAGTTTACAGAAAAAATGAATGCACCTTCCTCGAAATTTCCTTTTTTTTTGTTTTTATTTTGCTTTTGTTTTTTTAAGGTACGTGGCTAATCAGGAGTGGTCTGTTTTTTTATAGATAATTATTGGCTATTTTTGTTTATTTTTAAAACATTTCTTTTTTTTTTTTTTTTTTTTTTTACCAAAAGCTAATATTCATTAATAGAATAATCAAATGTACAAAAATAAGTGACTCCTCAACAAATCTGAGTGAGCCAGTCTAAATGTAAATGATGATACCGCATAAAGCAGTCATCCAAAAGGGCTTTTTCGACCACCAGTGGGCCACCCAAATATGTTAACAATGTAAATAAAATTATTGTTACAAACAATTCTGTCATCACTAGGAGAATGATTTTCTGCATTGTGAAATGATGATAGTCTTGTGAGTAACAACTCTTCCATCATCGCTAACGCCTACAATAATCACATTTAAAAGAACGCCAAATTTTAACCATTTAATATATATGCTGCCATCACATGTGTATATTTTCTATAGTTACTTTATTAATTTTAACAAAATATATTTATTTTATCCATTACTCACCATTAGATGAAATAAATTCATCTAATGGTAAAAATAGATAAAATAATTTAACAATAAAGTAACTATAAAAAAAAATTAATTATAGCCAAATTAATAAATAAAAATTTATATTAGAAAAACATAATAACTACTTTTAGCGGTTAACATAATTATACTACAAAATAATAATAATAGATGTACTATTTTTTTGAGAAGATAATAATAGATGTACTAATTTGCATAGAATTTGCAAGACAATTAATATTGGCACATATTACTTAGTCCTATCTTATTATCTCAATAATTTACGTTCAACTATTTAATAACACATTCCATTATTACAAACGGATCATTATCTCTATTAATAAGACATCAACCAACATTTCCACTGTTATAATTAATAAAGATATTGATTTTTATTTAAACATCTTAACAATATTAAAAATGCCATTTGAGAAAGATAATTTAAATTATCCATACAGATTAAACATGGTAATCTATATATTGTAAGACAAAAATACTCGAACTAGTTATTTTAATAAAGTTCAAATTTATTATCATTAGTTCAAAAGTTTTAGCATTTATAAAGAAATATAAAATATAATACTTAAATATATCATATTGATAAGTATAGAGATTTATAGAAATGGCAATAATGATTATATATGGTAATATAACTTCGTGTATTTATAGCGATTTTAGACATTTTATAATTCGGGATCGTTTTATATAAAACATAATTTTTTTTTAAATTGTAATGTAATACCTTTAACAATATTACATAAATTGCTATACATATAAAAATTTAAAATTTTGTATGCAAATAATTTATTTAGTTATTTACGTGTGCTTTTCTAGTTTAATGTTTATTAGCTTGAAACAAAATCTATCATACAATTATTTCTTATCATACAATTATTTCTTAGTTACTTTTTTTAGTTCAATTACTCGATATTTATGACTACCGAAGCATACTGGTTTTAATTCGAAGCTCGGATAAAACTGATATTGAAATTTATGAGATTTTAATTCGATTTCATAGTCAAGACTTCAATTTGGAAAATTTAATTGAATATATTTTAAGATTTCTTAATTTTAATTAAAAAATTATTAATTAATATAAAAATTATTGATTTCTTACTTATGACAATGCTTTTAAAGGGGCATCTCATTGGATGCAGTGGCGGAGCCACGTTGTGCATAAGAGGGGCAATTGCCCCTCTTAATATTTTTCTTTTCAAAAATTCCTAACTATTACATGAAGTCCAGTTGTTAATTTAAAACAAAATAAAAGGCCCAATTCATTACTCTAGATACGTAAAGAGATAAATTTGTGTCCCATCCACCAATTTACAAAGTAGAAGAAAACAAATACAACTCTAATTTTTATTAGGATTAATGTTACCATATAATACAATTTTTCATATTGTTTTCGATTTAAGTACAAATTAAAAAGTGTCTTATTTATTAGTACAATATTTTTAATTTTTTTATTTTTTAGCCCGATATATATTTTATATTTTAATTTTTATTAAAATGACGTCGTTTTTAGTCGTACGGACGACTAAAAGAGCGTGGTTTTACACATTTATGCTATATATGCCATATAATGGAAGGTTGTGCAATTAATTGAAACGTTTTATACAGGGGCGGAACCAGCCTTATGGTGAGGTAGCGACCGCCCCTGCAATTTTTTTTTAATAAAAACATCCTTGAACTTCTTCTTTTTTTCTTCGAAAAAATATAATAATTTTTATACATTTCGCCCCCTCAAAATAAATTTGTATGATTTCGTCCTCCCATTTAGCAAAAGCTAGTTCCACCCCTGGTTTTATTGTTCGTGTTTAAATCGAAAAAATATTAAAGATTGAACTATATGATGACATTAACTCTTTTATTATAAACAATTTTTTTGTAACGTTTCTATATCTACTAAGTTTTAATTTCATAAGAATATTAAATATTTTTTGCCCCTCTTAATCTTTTTTTCTATCTACGCCACTGATTGGATGTCAAATGTTTTTATCATCTTTAAGTTGAAACTTAAAAATTTAATAGAATAATTATGTTAGTGAAATTTATAATTAGACAAATTTATTAATTAAATTGAAAAGAGTAATATATTAAAAATGACTTCATATTCAAAAAAAATTATCTTAATTTTTTTTATTAAAATCAATGAATGAGGCAGAACAGTAAATAATGAAGTTGGCAATTGGTTTAAGGGTGGTGAGTTGTAATTCATGCATATGATCAAGGAAATAGACATCATACCATAAATTCAAACAATTTGGAGGTATGCTTCATTTTATCTTTGGATGCCTTATTTGAACAGTTTAATTTAGGTAATATATAAGTAAGGCAATTCTGTTTTGTCAATAGGAGTAATAGAAGATGGTAAATGGTCCACATAAAATTTGACCAGTAGTTCTAAGAATTGAATAGTAAAAATAAGTTAGGTAAAATTTTCAAGACAAAATGTTTATATCTATCTTTTAGGGTATTAGCAACAAAAATTCTAACTATTCACTTTTATAAATATCCCAAATATCACGAAATAAATACTAATTTTTTTATTTTGGCGATTTACAGTTCAATTTTAAGCTAATAATCACTCACGCACTCTAACTTTAGACCTCCCTTACATGAAACCCTCCTAATTTTCAAAATCGATAAAAAAATCCGACTTAAATAGCAATTTACCCTCTTAACTTTTAAACAATGACAATTAACACATAAATTAAATTTGTGGGCAAATCAATACACAGACTTGGTGATTATGGGCAATCAGTCCCATTTTAGCAGATTAACTTACAAATTAACGGGCAAATTGCCAATTGAAAAAACAGTTAACTTACAAAATGAGGAGACAAATTGTCAAATGGAGATAATTGCCCATAATTACCAATTGTTCGTGGTACCGATTTGCCCATAGAATTAATTTATATATTAATTGTTCATTTATTACAAGTTGAGGGGCATATTGCCACTCAAGTCAAAAATCCCCCTAAATTTTATGTGGCACTTAAAAAAAATCCTTATGTCCAAAACTTTCCTAACGCCATCATTTTTTATGAGTTAGTATCACTAAAAAAGAATTATACCCACCTTCCATATCAGTTGACACCTCATCAAAAGACCATAAAATTTAAGAACACCTAAAATACCCTCAAAACTTTAATATTTAATTTAAAATATTAAAAATAAAAATTCAACCCCAACCCAATGAAACTCAACCAAACCATCTAACCTTTATTAACCGCCGCCCATCGCCACCACCATAGACCTTCGCCGCACCGCCGACCTAGGAGGAGCAGCTCCTCCTCGCCTGAGGAGGAGAAGATCTGCCCCTCCTCGGGTGGCCTGAGACGACAATCTTCTCAGATGGTCTGAGAATCTGAGAAGACGATATACTCGTCTTCTCAGACTAGAAGACGAGTTGGTCGTCTTCTCAATTGAGAAGACGACTTAGAGGTAGCGGGTGCTTGCGGTGGCGGGTACTTGGCGACAGATTAGTTGAATGGGTGGTTGGATTTTGGTTAGGATGGATTTGATTGGGTTAAATTTTTAATTAATATTTAATAGTTTTAGGAGTATTTTTAATTTTCTAAAGTTTTAGGATTTGGATGACATAACAGACGATGTGGCACCGCAATTTTTTTTAGGAATGACAACTTGTTAAAAATGATGGCGCTAGGAAAATTTTGGACAGAATGGGTTTCTTGAAAGCCATCAGAAAATTTAGAGAGTTTCCTAATCACTTTTGAAGATCAAGGAATTTCTTGGGGCCTTAAAGTCAGGATTTATGGGTGACTATTAGCCCCAATTTTGATTTCCAACAATTTATTGCGCATGTGGACTGGCGGAGAGCCACCTGGCAATCAGATTTTTCCTGATTCACATATTGAATGTCACATCATTCTGAAAAAAGCTCAATTCACTCCATCAGTTTTGCACATAATTTAAAATATACAAAAAAAATATTTTCATTTCTTTCCTTTTCTACAACCACCACCTGCCCCGAGCCACCTCCATGCCTCCGGACCACCTCCCTTCACTGGACAACCTCCATTCCGTTGTATTGTTCTTCTTATCCAGATGAAGAAGATGGTTTTTCTTCATCTTCTGCATAACAGACGAAGAAGACGAAGATATATAATTACGGCAGCCAGTGTGCAAAAAATAGCCAGAAATTAAAAATAGGCTATAAATTGTAAAAATAAAAAAAATTGGAACTTCTTTCGTAACATTTTGAATATTGGGATAAAAATAGTACAAAAGTCAAACATTGGAATTTGTTTTGCAAATCGCCCTAGTTTTTACAATCATGCGCCGTCTTTTTTATTTTTATCAAATATACTCATAATTAATTTATTTAAAATATTAAATAAGATAAATTATTTTTAATATTTTTACAATGAGATATTAATACATAATTTATTATAATGATAAAAATTTATTTCATATTTAAATTATAAATACAAATTAATAAATAAAAATAAGAAACTTATTTATGAATCATGCGGGAAAAAAAACCGACACTTACTATAATAATTCATATAGAATATTAGATGATATAACTTATTTATAATATTTTTACGGCTTAATACATCATTTGACCCCTAAACTATACCATTTTATTCTCTGCGACCTCTAAACTAATTTCATGTTCTTTTGGACCTCTTAACTCTTTTTTTTGTTCTATTTAACCCCTCATTCGGAATGTGCACACTACGCGCAATGACGTGGATAAAATTACTTTCATGGCTTTGCTGACATGGGGTTAAATAGAATAAAACAAAAGTTAAGAGGTCCAATGGAGCAATAAAATAGTTTAGAGTTATAGGGAATAAAAGGGGGAGGTTTAGGGGTCAAAAAATATATTAAGCCTAAATATTTTTTTTAATTTTAAAATAAAAAGTGATGTACTTTACATATTATTTGGAAAAAATCATTTAAGCTTTAAAAATCATGAAATTTAGTGTGTTTTTCAATTTTAACACAAATTTTAAAAATTCAGAATTAATTTGAAAAGTTTAAAATTGCAAAAAATTAAAAGCTGCTGTATTAAAATTTTTAAAATTGAAAATTCGTGAAACACACTAAAAAATATAATTTTTAAAAAAAAATTAGTCTTTTTTTAATATTATCACAGTATAGTAAATTTATATATTTTATAATATAGTTAAAAACAGAAAAACTTCATTTATCATTATTGAAATGTAAACAAATATTTACATGTACAATAAGTTATATTATGTATTTTTTTTGACTAAATTTCAATATTTTTGTATTTTTCTAGAAGATTAAATGGATAAAAATTAAATAATTGTATTTTCGAGAAGGTTAAATGGATAAAAACTAAAAGTTTGAAGGTGCAATAGGAAAATAAAATAAGTTCAGGGGTCAAATAAAAAAAATAGTGTAGTTCGGGAGTTCAATAGAACAATTTATGCATTTTAATTATTCTTCACGCGCTTTAAAGCGTTTGAAAATACGCGCTTTTACCACGTTGGAGGAAAAAGGTCAGATCAGAAAAAATGTTGCAGTTGACGGGTTAAATAGAACAAAAAATTAAGTTAAGAGGTCCAATAGAATATCAAATTAGTTTAAGAGTCTCAGAGAATAAAAGTGTATAGTTTAGGGGTCAAATGATGTATTAAGCCATATTTTTACAGTGAGATGGTATATTAATACAGAATTAATTATAATGATAAAAAATAAAAATTATTAAATATTTATATTATAAATAATAAATTAATAATATGTAAGTGAGACTTATTTAATGAATTATGTGCGAAGCTAATAAAACGACTATATATATATATATATATACATACATTATATATATGTATGTATGTATGTATGGAAATTATATGTGTATATATATAATGTGAAGAATTACAAAAAAATGCCAGAGAAAAAAGAAGAGCCGATGTGATCCAAGAAATAGGCAGATGAAGAATAATTAGACAATCAATATTTATTGTTTAAAGATTCGTTATTCATTATGCTCTTTTGGTTCCATATTTATATAAATATATGAAATTTAGAATGTTACATTATTGAATTCTGAAGCAGTCAAAAAGCTTTTAGGGCACACAAAATAGTTGTACTTTTGGTGACTGATATGAGTACGGATGAAGTCAAACTTTGAAGTATAAAAATTGTTGTGGCTTGATTTAAATAAATACATATTACCTGTCTAAATGTAAATTTGTCCTCACTATTTTGTTAGTGTTGTTACCAATCATTCAAATTAAAATGCTTTTTTTTCGACTAATTTTGGACTCATGCATGCTAGAAAATATTATACACATAAATGAAAGAATCACAATCTTTGGTGAAAGATATACACAAACCCTAAAAGTTTGATCTAGGAATTTTAATTTAATTTAGTTTGCTATTTTGTGAATTTGTCCTTATAATGTGGGAACCACGCATTTAAATGGAACTTATGCATTGTGGGTATTATTCTAGAAAAATGTAAGCATTTTCTATAAAAGATTATGAGTTGTTGTCTCATCATATTTGTTGAAGTATCATAAATATTGTATGCAAATTTAAATATAATTATTAAAAAAAATTATAAAAAATTTCTAAGTATAGACTAATTAATCATAAAAGTAAGTTAAAACACTAAATTATATATTATTTTTATTAATCAAATTTCACCTTTTTTATTTGCTTCTTGAATATAATAATGGTTGTGACTTATAAAAGAGATGAATAAGACTATTAAAATTATTTTTTAAAATATTTATATCAATTTGGTCATAACTATGGATATATATATAAATATTTTTGTTTATATTTTTCTTTTATGAATTAACCACACTTAACATTCCAACAATAACAAAATTATTAACTATGTACTACTAAATCCTGAAGTTAATAATTTGATTGTTAAAAAAAAGCCCATTTCGAAATTGAATGGTTTAGGAATTAAACAAGGCTTATTCATCAAAAAATGCCAAACCTTTGTGTCTCGAGTCAGATTTAGCCAAACCTTTAAAAACCACCAGATTCAGCCAAATCTTATATGTTGTGTTTCTTTTTTAGCCATTTTTGAATCGAACCGAATTTTGTGCCTACATGTCATCCATGTCACTGCCAACTTAGCAAAACTAGCTGACATGGCATTCCAAATCACTAATCCAAAACTAACCAAACCAAACACTAAATCAAACAAAATCAAATTCAACTAATTCAAATCAATTCAATTTTTATTTTAAATTATATTTAATTAAAATAAATATTAATTATCTCAATATTTTATTTTATTCCGATTAAAATTCACGCCGACTAATAAATTTAGTTAAATTTAATTTTAATTAATTTTTGTATAAATTTTAATTAGTTAAATAAAAAATATAAATCATCTAAAATTAATATACAAAAAATTAATTACCGCTAATTTTTTTTTTTAAATAATATTATTAAAATTTTCGATGTTTAAATATTCTTTTAAAAAATTAAATAATTTTTTTATCGAAATTCAGACCCACCGTGGTGGTGGATCTGTCAAAAAATGACAGACCCACTGTGGGTCTGTGAGAACAGACCCACCATTACCGGTGGGTCTGTTCTCACAGACCCACCGCGACGGTGGGTCTGTTCCACCACGACGGTGGGTCTGTTCTCGCAGACCCACCACGACGGTGGGTCTGTTTGAGAACAGACCCACTGGTGATGGTGGGTCTGTTCTCACAGACCCACCATCACCGATGGGTCTGTGCTGAACAGACCCACCGGTCTGTTCAGAACAGACCCACCGGTGGTGGGTCTGTCATTTTTTGACAGACCCACCACCATGGTGGGTCTGATTTTTTGGTAAAAAAAATTTAAAAAAAATATTTATTTTTTTCAGAAATTATATTGAAATTTTTTTCCGACGGTCGGTTTTTCGTATGCGTCTCGGTGGCGGCCGAATTTTGATTGATTAAAATTAATTAAAATGACGGTGAATTTTTTTTAATATTATAATGTTGAGATTATTGAAATATGAGTTTTAGTAATTAATTAATAATTAATTTGATTTATTTAGGTTTGATGTTTTTTGGTTTATTATTTGGTTTGATTAAGTTGGGTTAGTGAATGTGCCATGTCAGCAAATTTTACTGAGTTGTAGGTGATATGGATGACATGTGGACAACAATTTCGGTTCGATTCAAAAATGGCTACAATTGACACATAACATATAAGATTTGGCTAAATCTGTTGGTTTTTAAAGATTTGGCTAAATCTGACTCAAAACGCAAAGATTTGGCATTTTTTGATGAATAAACCATTAAACAAAAGTGAAACCATTTGAATATTTAAACTTTAATTAATAGAAAAAGTTAAATAGAGTGTTTTCTTACACACTGTTCATTAAACTGTTTTATGTGGTGTTTTTAAGCAGAAAGAAGCATTGATATGACTAAATGAATGTCTTTCAAAAAAACAAAAGTTTTCACTTGAAACTACAAACTAACAAAGCTCAACAGCAAATTATGCAGACTGATAAGTTGTCATCTTCCCCATGGAGCTTCCTTTTTAAGACAGACTATAACTATCAAAATCCATCAACTAACTCGACAGATTTACACATTTTCTTTCTCATCTGGAACCAAAAGCAACAAAATTGCAAAAAAGAAGAGGGTTAAAATTCTGAGTAGTACTAAATTATTGTTTTTACGTTTCAGTTTGATATTAAAATTTGAGGATATTAATTAAATTTTAGGCTTTATATCTTAAAAAACTCCGAACTTTTAACCGCTTTTTAATCCTACAATGACGTTAAAAATTAGTCAATTTTACCCTATTTTCTATTTTTGTGTTTTCAATTGTACCCTGAAATATTAAATTGACGTCTTTTCATTGGGAAAAAAATTAAAAAACGTTCTCCATGTCTAGCATATATTAATTGTATATGTTTAAAATTTATCTAGATTTAGATTAATTAAGAATTTAAATTAATTTTAAGTTGATTACGGTTTTTTTTGTTAATTTTTAAAAATAAAGAACTTATTTGTATTTTTTTTTGAATGAAAATGAATCTAATTTTATCTTTAGATTTAGTTAATTGAATGATTTCATCCTTTAAGTAAAACAATTGTCAAAAATTAAAAAATTGAGGTACAATTGAAATAAAAAATGTGAAATAGGGTGAAATTGACCAGTTTTTAACATCATGATATAATTAAAAAGTTGGTTTTTTTAAGACATTAGGCTTAAATATTATGAGTTAGCAAACTTTTTATTTATTATGAAATGAATATTATTTTAAATTTTTTGTTTCTTTTAGTTCTCGAAGTTATTATTTTATTTTATCGGAAGATTACTTACTAGAAAGTGATATAATTTGATAACTTGTTTAACGTCAAATGTCACGTCATTTAAAAAGCAATATCCTTTTTATATAAAATTTAAAATTTGATGATCTTTTTGAATTTATATTTAAAATTAAATAAAAAAACCTAATTCGAAGTTCACGATTTATTTTCTTTCAAAAATATTTATAAAATCATCTAATAATTCAAAAATATTTTATTGTGATTTTTTTTTCTTTTAAAAAAGATAAAAATAGTTCTTTCAAAATAAAATGCACAATATTATTAATTGATGCATTAGCATGAGTTAATTAGTTTCTATAAAAAATATTTAATAATTTTTTATCTTTTGATCTCATATAATAATATATTTTTAGTAAAAGCTCCAAAGATTATCAAACTCTATACTAATTTATTTAAAAATAAAAACTCAATTAATTACATGACAATGACATTTAGTATGATGCGGCGAATTAGCTTAACTTCCCAACAAGTATAAACTTCTTTTGAAACAATATTAAATTA
Organism: Mercurialis annua; assembly: GCF_937616625.2. NCBI lineage: Eukaryota > Viridiplantae > Streptophyta > Magnoliopsida > Malpighiales > Euphorbiaceae > Mercurialis > Mercurialis annua. Next base: position 8,423,128 of record NC_065570.1, on the reverse strand, counting down.
AGATAGTACTCATTTTGTAATAAATAAAAAGTTCAGTATCCACAAGGTTTCATATTCTAAAATTTTATTTTGTGCTAAAACAATATCAAATTTAATTCTTTATCTTAAAAAAAAAAAAAATTTAAAAAAAAAATATTGATGTGACAAACACCAAAAATCATTCTATATGTTTATATGAATCAGTTGAGATACAATAATTTAAAACAAAAAATTATATTCATATTATTATTTAGATATAAGTTAAAACTCATACATCAGAATTTTAAAGTGCAAATAAGTTAACCAAAGAAGTATGTCACAATCTATTTAGACTATGTGGTTTTGTCCTTATTTATTAGAGATGATCAAATTGATGAATATGTGATCGGCAATGGGTAAAATATCAGGCGCCCCATATCCATGGAAAACGAAACATATAGGTACAACATACCGTACTTAATTAGCATGTAGGAAATTTCGCAGAAATTTCTGTATGCAATTATTAAATGTGTGTTCTTGAAATGATTAAGTAGAGCCGACTGATCGAGTGGTGGTGTTCATTTCGATTTTATGGAATTGAAAATTCTCTTACGACAAGGAACTACTTGAACCTTCTATAAGTTTCGCAAGTTACATTAAAGATGCGAGCTTTTTTTTTGTCAACGACTCTTGAGAATCTCATTTGTTAATTTGTTAATTACGGAAGCGTGGTTTAAACCACGGCCTTTTAATATTCTTAGAGATGTCTTAATCATCCAAATTAGACTTACATTGACGATATACAAGTTGTTTGACAATAAAATTTATATATAATAACTAATAGAGATAGTATTGTAGCATTTACTGCTGTGCAATTCGAATTGAAATTTAATAAATTTTGGACTTATCCAGTTTTTGTCTGAGATAGTTAACAAAAACAAAAAATGCCGATCAATATATTGGCTGATGCGTCGAGAACTAGATCGCTTTTTTAAAGATATTTTCACGGCTTTGCTTTCTCGGTAAAACAGACTACCAACCACGTTGTCCTTTAAAGAAAATGTTCGTTCTACGATTAGCACTACACAATGATAATCGTTTAACACTCTTAATTTCATATTACTCAAGAAATATGTTTGCACAGAGAAAGTATAAAACGTCTGATGTTCGTTTAGTATAAGATGACTGATGTTCGTTTTCTAGGATTGTGGAAAAATAATTGTATATTTGAAATGAGGTTGATGTAGTGTGTATAAAAAATAGACTTAAAACAGTACTAAATCAAATAAAATGTTTCCAGAATTATAATGTAATCAAAAATTAAGTTTCAAAAAATAAACATAGAGAAAATAAATTGTGTTTGGTAAAAAATAAAAATGTTGCAAGTAACGTTAAAAAGTTAAAAAAAAAGCATACTAAACCGATCCGAACATGTAGGAAAAACGGTGCGCGCGTGTGGTGGTTTAGGAAGGGTTTATCTCCTCTATCAGTCGCAAAATGGGTACCCTTTGGGTCCGAAACCTTGCAAGAGAGCTAACCACTATAAATCCAATAAATTGTCTAGTTTCAAGCAATAATGGGAGAATTCAACAATGCACTTTTATTTTTGATTCACTTTAATTTCAACAATCTCCTATTTGGAATTCTAAAAAATATTATTTCCGAGCAATTTATATCCCAATAATATGCATAAACAAATATATCTCCAGTTTAAACTTTTGTGTAGTGAATAAAATTCTGATTTAACAAGAATGGTTCGTAGTACTGAACTCTATCTCGTACAATAAACCACACACAACTTTTCGAAGAGTGTATATAAAAGCATGTGCATTTATGGCCTTGCACTTCTAGCTCAGTTTAGTGAACGCTTTAGAAATTTTGGCCCAAACTTATTAGAAACGACCCCATTTCCATGTTCATAAAGTTGAAGCTATAAAGAGTACACCTATAAACAGGTCGTACATTCCATATAGAGTATAGACTTCATTAAGAGATTTTATCAACTTGTCCTCAAATTGCTTCAAAAACTATGTTTCAATAGTAATTCCTAAGAGGAGAGTAAATTAGGTTTAATAGTGAAATTTAAAATTTTAAAAGAGGGATTAAGAGTTTAGAGAAGAGAACACAAATATTTATAGTGGTTTGAATACTCTAACAGTATTTTTCTTACGATACATGTGTCGTTTCTCACCATTACATCAACGGTTCTCAATAGCTGCAATAGTCGCAGTAACATTGCAATGGATCAACACAGCTGCTGTCAATCTTTCCTATAAGAGAACCTTGGGTAGTGGGCTTCTTATCCATCCTGCTCTTTCACGAGCAGCAATCAGTGTTATCATTTTTGGCTCCATGGTGGACTGAACCATAATTATTTGTTTTTTTAATTTCCAAGTAATATCTTTACCAGTTATACTAAAAATACAGCCACTTGTTCTTTGGAATTGTCTAATAATGTATTCCAATTTACATCATTGTATCCTTCAATGACAGTAGGATGTTTCTGATAAGTAACCCAAGGTTCGTAATTATTTTAAGGTATCTCATTACTTTTTCAAGAACATGTCAATGCTCAATATTAGGTCAATTAGTAAAATTGCATAGTAATCCATCGATAATATGCAATGTTGGGTGTTGTTCAATCAATAGCCTACCGAAGGCTACCACTGATGCTCTCATTATTAAACTATTATAAGTATTCTTAAATAACTTTACACTTGGATCATATGATGTACAAGCACATTTACATTAAAAAATTACATTATTTAGAATTTTTTCAAAATAGTGAGATTGATAAAAAAAATTCTCTTTTCAGACCTGGTAATCTTTATATCAAGAATTACACTCGGTTCTTCTAGTTTTTTTTGGGTTAATTCCTAAAAAAATCACGAACTTTACACGAAGTTTCATTTTAATCATGAACTTTGAAAGTTGTCATCTAAAGGCACGAACTTTCATTTTGTTTCAAATCTATCGCCAAAGTAAAATCCGGTGTATTTTATCGAACCAAAAAATCCTAATCCTATATACTCTAACTAAAAGATATTAAGATTTAATGTCGATTTATAATTTGGGTCTTTCATTAATGGTTTATTGAAGAATTTAGTCAACAAAAATACACTGAAATGATAGATTTGAAATAAAATGAAAGTTCGTGCCTTTAAATGGCAACTTTTAAAGGTCATGATTAAAATGAAATTTCGTGTAAAGTTCGTGATTTTTTTAGGAATTAACCCTTTTTTCTATTAAAGTTGTCACACAATATTGATTTCATAGCATTCACAACATTATATTTGAACCAAAAATCCAACAAATCATCAACAATTAAACATATGAAAGTACAAAGCTTGTTCTCATATTTATAGCAGATATATTTGTCACTTTCATTTACTTTAAATCCATTTGAGATTACCAGTTTTTAAATTTTTCATGCCATTTCTTAACTGTTTGTTTAAGACCATATACAAATTTGTCTAATTAGCATATTTTCTGTTCCTGACCATGTATAATAAAACCCTCAAATTGATCCATATAAATTTTCTCATCTAGTTTACTATTTAAAAAAGAATTCTTAACATCTATTTAATGTACAATCAAATCAAATAGTGCAGAGATCGAAATTATCACTCTAATGGATGTTATTTCTAATTTTCTAGTAACAAAATCAAAGAAATAATATATTCTAAATGTATAAATTGCTGCAAAAAGCCAATTTACGGAAGATAGAAAGAAATTTCTCATAAACAGAGCCAATAAAAACCCTTCTATATATATATAGCCATACATATTTACCACATTGATCCATCTTGCCAAACATACACTATGTCTTATGAATATCAAATTATTTCAAATTGTTGATTCATTTTTCTCTTCTTTTTTAATTTGTAAATCAAGGAATGCAAATGATTTTATTATTCCTGTCATTTTCTTTTATCTCTGGTAGGTGAAGATTTTAAATTTATCTTTTTTTTCTTCCATCATTTATTGACAAAATTAAGTTGTTGAAAGCTAATTAGTTTGGTATACTAGCTAGGCAAAATTTCTGTTTAATTATGAGGATTTTTTTCTTTATCTTTTTTCTTGTTTGAAGTAAAGTTTTAGTGAATTCAATTTTTACTCTTTTCATAAACCTTCCAAAATATATAATTTTTTGTTTTTAGCCAAAGTTTCCTCAATAATCTAGTTCATATCAACCAAAATTCTTCCAAATTTACATAAAATTTTCACAGTTTCTTGCACTTATTGCAGTGATGTATACATTTAGCCACTTCAATTTGTTTTTTAAATTTTTCTACTTTTTTTTGAAGTAAATTATAGATACTCCATGCTCTCATTTTCAAGTTATTACTGTTTTCAATTCCCTCTCAAAGTTTCTATATATAAATTCATCTCCTTATTTTGTAAAGTCAATTCAGTTTGCAGATACAGCAAAATTTTAGTATGTTGTACGTAAATTAATTGAGTTCTACGTTTTGATATCATGTTTCTGTTATAGGAAACAATTCTGAAATTATAAAACTTTTATTATATGTCTATATCATACTTCTATAAAAAAGATAATTTCGGTATTTTTATTTTTGTGCAACTTATTATAGTATTGATAAGTACATTAAATATAAATTAACATATAATAAATATAATTTATGCATGTCGGGAACTTGAATTTAACTCATTTTTGTTGAAAGCGATAATTGGATTGGTACCATTTAACCTCCAACTTCAATATTTTTTGAGATAAGCTCCAACTCACTAGACTTTACTTTATTTATGCAACATGAGATTATCTCCACAAAATATTTGTCGTTAGGTTACGATTATATATTTTCATATAATTATTAGGTCTAATGGCATTAAAAAGTTAATTTTTTTAATTTTTTTTTTTAAATTATTCAAACTTTTAAAAGTTATTAATTCATCCCAATTTTGGCCAATTTTGTTAAAAACCAATCCAATTTTTTTAAAACTGATCTAATATTTTTTAAATTTATTTATACAAACCATGCGGCGTTCTAATCAGAAACTCTTATTCTTTTCATTTTTTTAAATTACATATTTAATTTCCACGTAAGTATAATTAAATCAATTTTTTTCAAAAAAATGGGATATAAATGTTCATTAAGTTTGTCAAATTTAGATATATTTAAAATTTTAAAAGATATGAATGGATTTTTAAAAAATCAAAAAGATCTAGCTTTTCAATACTATTAAACCTAATTATTATTATTAGCTTAATAAAACAAAAGAATGTATACCCTATTTAATTTTCTAATTATGAATCAAAAAGAATTTTAAAATTGCATAAGGTATTGTCTTGATCAATGCATGCCAATAATGTTGTTGATTACTCCAGATATCCATATCTACTCATTTCGAACTTACCCACAAATCTAATTTAAATTATCAACTGATCATATCAAAAACAATATCTGGATGCCCCACTTTGCATGTGATTATACGCAGACACATGCAGCTTCCGCGAAGTTTCGTAACCCTCATGTAAACTATTGTGCGTATATAAAACCACTTATTGTAATGCAAGAAGATAAAAGGTATACTATGCGATCATCTCCATAACTTATAGAACAAGACAAACTTCTTTCAACACATATTTTTGCCGACTTATATATGCAACTTTGATGGATTTAGGTTACCTGATTCACTTGGCTTGCTCTGGCTACTTAATTCTTTCAGATTCCACTTAAATTTTCTGTTAAAATATTTTGCGGTTATCACTTTTACACTTTAATAATTAACGTTTAATTTGTTATATTTTGATAATTCGAATTTTAATTTTAAAATGAAAAGTTACTCATTCGTTTTAAATGAAATTTTGCTTACGAAAGCAAATGAACCCAATAATAAATTGATCCTTGGTATGTTTTTTTTTTCATGGTATGATTTTCTACGTGTTAATTTTTTTCAATATTGTGGTCTTCTGTTTGTTGTTTCTTTCAATAGTACGATCATACCTATATCGCTTTTTTTTCAATCGTTTTGTTTATCTTGCATCCTTACGTGGTAAAGTTGGGTTAGAAAATAATTATATTATGACGTAAGTCATACTTCACCTGAAATGAATGAGTAATCCTCCGTCATAGCGGAAATAAAAGTTAGGTTAGTAAAATATAACAAATAAAACGTTGGTTATCAAAGGATAAAAAGCATGAAAAATATGGAAGTTTTTTTTTGAGGGAAAACAACTAGAATTAAACAGCAGCTGGAACTTCAGCCATTACAACTTGGTAGATCTCATGAGGGACAGACCCCATCCTCCTCAGACAAGCCTGAGGTTGCAAAAGGCCATATTTGGCTAAATTATGTGCAACAAAATTAGTTTTTCTACTAGCAAAAAACACTCTATCACAGGCCTCCTCTCCAAAAAGATTAGAACAGTCATCAGCAATGAGACTAATATCATTACAAAGCACACTCTTTTTATTGAAACTCTCTACTGCTACCTTTGAATCTGAGTAGATCTCGAAGGGAGTTAGGTCTGTTTCGTATGCTAGTCTGATACCACTGCTAATTGCCAATACTTCTCCTGTGCTTACTACCTGCAGCCCTTGGAATTTCCTGGATTCTGAGGCAAACACTTTCCCACGCCAATCACGAATTACCATCCCTGTTGAGTACACACTTCTACCTTTATCAAAGCCCGCATCTACATTCACCTTGTATGTGCCCCTTCGAGGAGGAACCCACCCGCTATCCTTTTGAGTAACCCTGCCAGCTCCCTCTTTCTTCTTGTTTACAAGGGAATCTGTCGTGGCTTTATGGTATTCTTCTATATACTTGCAAGCCCATTCTAGACTCTGCGAGGCTGGCTTTGAGCTCCTATCAAACAAATAGTTATTCCTGTTACTCCATATAATCCACAACATTACACAAAACACAGGAAAATCAGTTTTGCTCAGCATGTTATAAGCAGAAGTCAAAAAGTCTTGGATATGCCAATTATTTTCAGGTTTAATCACGTTGGCCCTGTCCCATTTCATCCAAGCTAGCTGGGCTTCAGGGCAGAACCAAAGAACATGCAAGCTGGTTTCAAAATCAGCTCTACGGAGAGGGCAATGGGTATCAATATTCATTCCCCCAATTCTCAGGTTAGTCCTAACAGGAATCCAGTTATGATAGCTTCTCCAGACCAGGATTTTCACCTTAGGGGGGATTTTTAGGTTCCATAAGTACTTCCACCACTTGGTCAAGTGACCACTCCCAGACCCTGCACTGCTATTTTTCATACTCAAGGCGAGGTGGTACCCGCTTCTCACCGTGTAGACCCCTCTTTTTTCATAGTGCCATCGCAGCTTGTCAGGGATTTCAGAAATTGGCAGATTAATGTTTCTAATGATCTCAGCTTCTTCTAAAGAGAAATTAGCTTGTAGCAGCGATTCATTCCATCGACCCCCCACTATCAGATCACTCACTAGGGTGCTGGACTCTATACTTTGGGCTCCCCACAGTTTGAAAGTATACTCCCTTGGCATCCACTTGTCATGATAGACTTTAATGTCTTTTCCACTACCCACTCTCCATCTCAACCCAGCTTCTAGCAGCTCTCTCCCCCAGCACTAGCTTTTCCAGGTAAATGAGGCTAGCCTAGGGCATTTGGCTTCCAGAAAGCTATTTTCAGGAAAGTACCTGCATTTTAAGACTCTAGCAAGAAGGCTGTCAGGCTGTGTCAGAATTCTCCAGCAGTGTTTTGCAAGCATGCTTTTGTTAAAACTTTCCATATCTCTGAATCCCAACCCTCCTAGACACTTGGGCGCACATAGGTTTCTCCACTTAGCCCAGTGCAATTTTTTAGACCATGAAGGCTAAATGATGGTTAAAAATACTTGTGTGATATATGTTTTTAAAGTTTAAAATAATAATTTAAAAATAAACAAAAGTTCAAAATTAAAGTAGTAACTTTTAGACACTATTAATATGTTTTCTCCTTCAGATAATTCAAGGTATATGACGTATATGTTTGAACTACATTTATCATCCAAATCGAGCGGAATTTAAGTTAAAATTTGCAAAAAATATTAAACCAAATTAATTTTACATGAATAATAAATACTTTAAACTGTATTGTACCAATTGCTTCATTTTTTTTTATTTGGATCAACGTTACCGAAAGTAAATTGAATTGTTCAATTTTAAAATCATAAAACAGTTTTTTTTATAATTTTAAACCAATGAAAGTAAATATAATGCGGTCATCACGATTTTTGTCTTATTGTAAATAAAACCAAAGAAGACCAGATGTGCTTCCTTCTTCTTATACGTGAGTCAATCAGTCATAATTCATTACTCGTCGTTGGTTATTTTTTATTCTTTTCGATATTATTTGTTCGCCCACCCTCTTATTTCAAGTATCGACATTTCCCTACCCTATGTCCTTCGATCTCCTTATTGACTAGAGTAAGAAAAACAAATGTAACTACCATTGAACAACCCTTGTGGTAGTATTGTATTTGAAGCAATATAGATATACATTGGCATCCATAAGATATTGCAGTTTGCGTATAAATAGAAAGATAGATTTGGTAATAATTTGTCGTGAAATTTCCGCGAAGTTTCCTAATGAAATCAGAGCAGAAAACGGCTGCTCGTACACTTATTTGTTTTGTATCAAATCAATGAATAAATGCTTTGTAGTCCCCCCACCCACATTTCATGGTTGGTCTAACATTGTTTGTGGTTAAAAGGCTGTGAACCAATTTGGGTATATTTGTAGTGGCTGATTTATCAAGTATTATTAGTATTAGGTGTTTTGTTTGTTAAGGAATAATGATATTTTCTTTCTCACATGCCAACTAAGAGCATCTCTAATGCAATGTTAAAATGAAGTGCTAATGCTATAATTTAGCATTTAATCTTAAAATGCATCTCCAATGCAGTGTTATAGTTTGTGCTAAATTTAGCATATGCTATATCACGTGCTAAATTTAGCACAGACTATAACATATGCTAAAATTCAACAACCAATAGCAATTTACTATTAATTACAATTTTACCACGGTCATTTTTTACATTTATTATTTTAACCTACTTTTTTTATTTTCATCTTAAATTTTGTACTTCTATTTAATTTAAAAACATCGATTTGATTTTTTTAATGTAGACCATACATCAATATAATAAAAAAATTAAATAATTTATTTTTTATATAATTTATCGATTCTTTTAATTATATCTTTTGAAAAGCTCATTATTAAATTAAAAAAATATTACATAAATTTTAGTTTAAAATATTTAATTAAAAGAATTATTAAATAATTAGCAATTAATAAAATTAAGAGATAATTATCATTTTATTATTATAAAAGTTATCCCCTCTCTCTCCGCCCTGAAATAATCATACACTTTCCTATTGCTATAAAATTTAAACAATATAATCAATATTTTTATTTCTACAAATTCATCTTTATTTTTCTACTTAATACTAATGGAATATCGAAAAAGAATTAAAAGATTGATAGATAAGCAACTAACGGAATATCGAAAAGTCGCAAACACTATTATTTAGGGAAAGTCATCAATTTTAGGTTCTCTTTGTAGGTATGGAAGGGGCACATGATGAGCACGTGCATCATTTCAAATCATGTGGATGCGGCCCCACTTGAAATTCAGTGGCCTCTATGTTTCTGCTTAATACTGTTGCTTGTGATTGCCATGATGTTGGATCCATTCGGCTGATATTTTTATAAGACTTAATAACGAAAAAAAGGTTAAAATTTTGAAGAGAGTTTTATAAAAATTCAAATTTTTGAAAAGTTCTCGTTTCGTTCTAAAACACAGATTTTCGTTTTAAAAATATTAAAATCTTTCAAAAGTATCTGTATCGTCCTGAAACACAGGTTTTAATTACAAAAATGTAAATATTTTTTTAAAAACATTATTTGCACTTTTAACCTAGTGTTCCATGGTGACGTATGTGTGGCACGGCAAGCAGGCGCCACATAAGCAAAAGCGAGAGTGTCTTTTGAGGGTTGAACATTTTTAAAACCAAAACCTGGGTTTTATTAATTAATTAGTGTTATTGTTTAATTAGAAAATATAAGTTGGATTCGAATTAATAATTATATTAATAGTTACAATAATATTAAAGATATTAACAAAATAATTAAAATGATATTTGATACCCACCTCATAATGTCTAAACTCCATGCGAACTATTGATCGCCTTTAGATAATAACAACAACATAACATTGATGATGAGTTGAGATGGCATTATGATCCTGAAGGTATCTACACTGTTAGAAGTGGGTACAGAACTGCTCTAGAAGGTAAAGGCATTCCATTAGCTTCTGATTCTTCCAAAAAAAGTCGAGTGGTGGAAGTATTTATGCGTGCTTGTATGCCTGTGAAAATCGAAATTTGTCTTTGGAAATGCTGGCTTCCTGTGAGAGTCAATCTTACCAGAAGAGGGATGAAAATTAATCAGGATTGTCATGTGTGCAATTCTGATCAGGAAACTATTATTCATGTTTAATGGTTCTGTTAAAGTGCTCAAGCGGTTTGGAAAAATTGGCATGTAGCAGCAACTCTGAATCTTGATGGGGGATGGAGCAAACAAGACCTGATTTATCATGCTTATAGTAAAATGCTTAAAACTAATTTTCTGATGTTTTATTTTGGCTTCTTTGGAATAACATGAATGCTGCTGTTTTTGATAATGCAACTAAGAGTCAGCTTCTGGATTGCGCAGTGTGTTATCTCGAATATCAAAAGATTCAAAAAATGGCAAGCTGCAGAACCCAAATCAACCAAAATGAGCACCGATAGTCGATGGATTCCTCCTAGAGCAGGCACCTTCTCAGTCATTCTTAATGCAAGCTTTGAAAAGAGTACAAGTTTTAGCACAAGGGTGGCCATAAAGATATCAATGGTAGGACTAGAGCAGCAGCTAACAGACAGTACAGAGGTTAGCTGGAAACAAGGGCAGGAGAAGCTTGTGCCATTAGAGATGGACCGCTCTTGGCGACGGAGGTGAACCCGATTTCCTTCGAGGTCCTCTCAGACTCAAAGGTAGATATAAACACTTTCAACAATAAAATTTTGCATTGCGACGACATCGGTCTCATTGCAACAGATTGCCAAGTGTGATGGATAGCAGTGCATGTAAGAGTGTTTTTTTTATGTGAATAGAAAAGCTAATAGGATAGCTCATACTTTGGCTAAATGGCTTTTAAGATTAGAGATGGATTCTCAATTTAGTCATTCAGTAATGGCTGATATTTCAAATCTTTGATTTAATAATATTGAGCTTTACTTCGAAAAAATGAGATTCTCTCTATCAGTGAACTATTAGATTTGAAGAGTTCAAAATTTGAACCAGAATATAACTTAAATTCAATTAAAATTATTTAACGGTGCATAAATGAACGCATATAATTTGTTAAGATAATCAGAAGTTGTAATTAAATGACATATATTAAAAATAAAAAAGATTTTAAAAGGAAAAATTCTACTATTCAAATGACACATTATATTGTATATTTATAGTTTTTTTGAAACTAGATAAATGTACACATATTTTAATAAATGTTAAATTAATAAACCAAAAAATAATATGGGAAAAATAATAAGTATTTGTTGATGCATTAAGTATAAAAATATGAATATACAAAGAAGAAATAATAATTTAAATATAAATAAGATACAGTCTAGCTATACTTTATAAACTTTGTGGATGAAAATGGCAAAGTTGCATTAAAATGACATAGCTATACTTTAAAGATCACAAGGCAGCCACAACAACTGAGACTCGGATATCCGCATAGTCGCTTAGCGGATATGAATTAAAAACACTCAAATACAAGCGCATAAAAGAATTACAATCCACTCCAAATTTCTGTATGGCAGCTTAAATATAGCACAAAAGCATGGAGCATAAATCCATAATACAGCACCTGGATTCGCATTGTGGACAGGAAGTTGTAACCAGGAACATATATGGAATTGCTGCATTGCTACCTCCTCAGAGCATATCAAAAGTTTCAGAGGCATCGGAGGGAAATCTGCCGGTCAATGTCATTCACAGAGTCCACCTGGAAAATTGATAGGCAAGTTGTAACAATTTCATGCTCGTAATCATGTAATGAGTTTCATTCAGTTCTTTGCCGGCACATCTACAGGTTTGATGCAGTAGACACGGGATCCAAGATGCTCAACTTCTAGGCCAGCAGCTTCACACCCAGTGAAGAATAGAGATTCATCCTCCTTGCCAATTCTGCGTCTCCAACTCATTAAAAATGCTGGCCGCGGAAGCTTTATATATGTTCCTGCCAACATTGACAAACAAATTTAGCAAAATGGTCAATTTCGTATTCTACTTCCTGTGTCTTCCACAAAAGGTTAAAAAGATTCTAGTTTCTTCTTTGAGAAAAGTAATGATTCATTAGCACAATACCTTCATTCTGCTTAATTTCTTTCACTACTTTGTCACTTTTTGGCTTGTAGGATTTAAGGAGAAACGAAAGTGTTTTAATCAAGTTGGGATACTGTTTCACGTCTGCAAGCATTAGAGAGAAATTAGTATAATCTTGAAAGATTCCTGGTGAGAAAATAGGCAGGAAGCTAATAAGAAATTCGAACATAACGTATGCGGTCCCATGTAAATCAGCAGTCTTACTAAATTAGCATATGGCGACCATGAAACGTGATGTACACTACTTTCTACATGACAGTAGAAATTTGTCTTCGGCTGTTTAATTCTTTATATTATTATTATGCAATATTATCCCATCATCCCTGGTTAGTCTAAAAGTTTTCCAATCTCCCCTCCATCCCTCCTGATATATCAGTTCTATATAAACAGAGATTTACAAAAACAAGTAATGAAAACAACATAACAAATAATAGTAGATGGAAAAGCAAAGGATGTACTCACTAAAAGGTCATTAAAATTTAGATAAAATATGTATGACCCACAAAGAATGTTTTCGATTCCCAGATGCATGAATTGAACAATTAGCATCCGACATCAAACACTCCTGTCAAATAGGGGCAGGAAGGTTGTCCCAGCCCACCAAATGCCAGCACCTTTGAGAGTGAATGTGACATCGGACACAACCCCTGAAGCACGCATCATAGATGGCAACAAGAACTTGAATGGATATTATTGCCACCCTATAATAAGAAATCTACAGTGACATGGGTCATTCCAAACTTGGATTCATTTAGGCTAATCATTTCCCCTCTGATAAAATGGTGCATTTAATCCTCTAAAAGCTACAGGAGAAACATTTTAAAATTAAAAGCTTTCAATTGTGCACATAACGAAATTGTTAGATATATAGAAGTTGAAAGATGGTCATTACATAGCAAGATATCACTAGCTATAACCAAGTCCCAATCAGGATCGGCAGTTGGAAAGGCATCACCCCATGAATCTGGAAACACAAAAGCATAGTTATTTTAAATTATTCAATGCAAGAAAAATTATTTCAAAAACAAACTAAGAAAAATAAGGAAACAAAGCAAGAAAAATATGATTAGATTCCCCAAAATGTACAAGTAAAAAACACATAACAATCATCATCAAGATGACAATACAATAGCGGATAATAACATACTAGAAATTCTACTTGCAAATTCATTCAAGTTCAATGCCCAATGACTAACCCAAAATAAGGTGAAAAATACCCTAACAACATATGATATAATTGCAATGAACGATGCAACTCACGCCTTATGTGAGGAAGAGCAGGTTTGATTCCATTCACCCTACAATTATGAGCAATATTCTCTTCAATTTCATGATCATCGTAGTCTGATGTTGTGATATCAAGATTAAACGATTTGCCAAGAAAAATAGCCAAAGCTCCCGTTCCACTGCCAATTAACAAAAACAATAATGAAAAAACATACATGAAAGAATCAGAAACCAGCTACGTAGCACGGACACGGAAAACAAGACACTTGTACACAGACACGGCAAAATGATATTATTTAAGACACGTTTTCGAAACGGAAAACATTGATTGAACGAAGTGTTTCCTGACCGGTCCATTAAAATAAGTCGGAGCAAGAATAAAATACCTTCCCAATTCAATGCAACGGCGGCCATCTAAATCTAACCTATGCTCAACTAACCATTCAGCGAAAGAAAATGTTCCTGGCCATAGTAAATTGGCATTAAATTGATGGAATGAAAATTCTCTAATAACCAACTCCTGCATTGAAACATTACATTACATAGTAAATTAAATTAAAAAAATCACAGCACTAATATGATCAACAACACTAAAATTAAAGTAGTAAATTTACCACTCCGGGAAAACTGTGCCTTCTCTCTACATAATTTTCCAGGGCTTCATTATTTCCCTTGTCTGAACAAAAAAATAAATACAAAAGAGTAAAAAAATTAGCAGGTAAAATATAGTAAAAGTAGAGAATAAGAAATGATTGGAGAATTATAAGGACCTGAAGTGGAATCGAAGCCGGAGTCGGAGTCGGAGTCGCCGTCGCCGGCGAAGAGCGAAGACGGAGAGAAGAGGGCTATGTCCATTGTTCAGGGTTTTAGATTTTAGTTGGTTTTCGTTTAAGATTTTGGTAACGGTTTTACCAAAACAGGCTTCAGCTTGGTCTAGTAGGCCTTTTAAGTAAGCTTTTTAAATGGAAAGTAAATTATTTTGCATTTAATTCCGAATAACTAAATTAAAATAAAATAAAAATCACATCTTTTCAGTTTGATCAAATTTTTTAACAGTTACAACTTTTATTCTAATTTTAAAAATTATTTTGATTGGATTCTTTTAATTGGTTGTCAATCATATTGTATATCAAAACGTAAGCGCCGGCAAAATCTCGAGTTTGAAGGAGTCCCCAACTCGAAAAAGGCTGCTGATTTCGCAACAATGAACTTTAAATATTGGCGACATAAATTTTCTCTCTTTTAATCATTTGAAAAGGGAGATTTAGCGCTTGTTAAAAGATTCTAGCTCACCACCCTTGCCCATCACACATATCATTTCAAATAAAACTCATCGGTAACGAAGTAAGTTTTCTGTCCTTAGCCAATGTTTAGTACAATCTCGAGTTTAGTTTATGCATAATGACTAACTACTAGCTCATTCATTAATTCAATAAAATCACATTCGACACACAGAATAAGCACAAAATATTTACTTCCAATTCAGCGCAACGTTCAATATAATTCTTTTATTACACACTATACTTGGTTCACAGTTGATCATGTGATGATTGGAGCTCTCATGCTTCCCAAGTCGAGGTTCGCATCAAGCTCTTCGTCCAGTTCCCCAATGATGCTTCTGCAAGCAATCAATCGACTATAATAAATATGCGACAACTATATCTTTTTAGGATAATTGAGATGAACTGAGAAATTAAATATTCCTTCCACAACATATCAGCACCCGAATAAATAAATATATAAATAAAGACAACCAACCGCAAAGACAGCCTTACATGTTGTCACCCATTGTTATGTATAATCCCAGAACATGAAGTTTGAACACCCTCATCATGTCGCAACATGATATAGATTAGGTGTATAATTGAGTCGAGTCGAGTCAATTTGAAATACTGTCACATTCAAGCTCGATTCCGGTCCGAAATTTAAATCACGAAACTCGACTCAAACTGGATTGAGCTATATTCAAAGTTCAAGCTCGAATTCTACAAGAGAGCAAGATATTCGGGTTCCACTTGATTATTTATAAATAAAGTTTAAAATTAAATTTTACCACGATAAAGTTATTAAACTTGTCAAACTCGACTCCGTAAAAAAAACATTATTTGAAATATAAGTATATATAGTACAAGTATTAAAGGTAAACTAGTAAATAATTTTAAACTCAATTAGCCTCACAAATTTCTCGAATCTAGTACTTTCATTTTTTAGCACAACAAGAAACAAAACAGAAAAGAAGTTAACCTAGGGGACTAATGTCAAGGGCGCTCGAAGAACAACATCAGGGGGGGAAATTATCAAAGCAAACTGAGGAACCCAGCTGAATAACAGATGCTGCAATGAGTGAACAAGTTGGTTTTTTGTTTTTCTCGCATGAATGTACTCTACTTTGTCAGACCCCGTAGCCAGATTACTAATGTCATTCGTGATGGTTCCAATCTCAGACATGCAGGAATTGTGGCTCCGTAGTAGGCCAATAGCGTCGAATCGAGTACTTGGATACACAAAATTGACTCAATCAGCATCAAGTTCGACGATTTCGAGTATTTTTCAATTCAAACTCAAAAAGATCCCGAGTTGTTTTGACTTGATTACACTCCTAATGTAGACAGCTAAAACCTCTTTAGTTGTTAAATCCATGATTGAAATGTCAACTAGAATTACACTATAGAGGACAAGCCACAACTAAATCGTTCTAACTTCTAATATGATGCGATAAATGTGTTAATCAAGCCCCGTCACCCCACTCCCTCGACAGAATTATTAATCTATATCTAATTCAGCTAGATAAATAAAAGATGATCATTTGCTACCATCAATTTGCACCGATAATGATTCCATTTATACATTGAGAATAAAGGAAAGAATAACATTGGAAGCTTGTTAGAGGATACAAACCTTACATAAGATGAAAACATGTGTCGTGAACAAAAGGATACGATGAAAGAATATTAAAAGCACCATATCAAAGTAAATAACTAGTTATTGGCATCTGCATTGTCAAGTAAAACTAACCTCTCCACATAGCCAAAACAGGAAGAATTGTCCATGAGAACCTCCACGACGTATTCTCTCATGAGCCGTGTCACTCATGACTCATAAATGAAATTGGCAGCTCGTTTGAAACATCATTACCTTTGTCAAGTAATGCTAGGCTCTCCACATACCTACAAGCAAAAGGAGGCCTTGATCTATGATTTTCACCGCTCAAGGAAGGTAGATTTTTTATCCGTCCATTTAAATTATACGAGGCTAAGCGTTGCCCTCTACAGAAATAAACTAGTATTTCACCATTATCTCTAAACTCAATCACATTTGACGATCCTCTCCAACGTTTTCCAACTCTAGCTAACATCACCCATTCACCAGCCCCGTACTCTTTCATCACCCATATTTCATTCTCATAAAAATCCGTTTGAACGATGACCGCGATGGATGATTCTCCAAATGCTTTGATTTGAAAATCTCTAAAGGGAACACCTTCCAAACATACAGCGGGCAACGTTATCTCTCCAAACATCTCATCTCTTAAATCAAACACCAATACCAACTTCCTACTTATCTCGTAAGGATGCCAATAAAATCTACCATCGATAAAAGTCGAAGAGCATAAACAATATATGTGATTTCTAAAGCTGTGAGAAACATTGATTGTCTTCCAAGTGTTAGAATTGAGTGAATAGAGACCCATATTCGTAACCGAGTTAGCATACTGAGCCACAAACAATTTGAAATCGTTAAACCTTGTATCATAGCCAAACCCGACTAGTTTTGGGCGAGTTGAAGGGTAAGGTGAACCTAGAATGGGAAAACTAGGTTCAGGTACCAGCAAATATTTTCTAATGGAAGGGTTCCAAATAACAAACTTATATATATCGCGCATAGAGTTAATGGTGTTAGCGTAGGTGCATAAGAGGCAGACAAGACCGTTACTCGAGCCGATCACTTCGGAGACGTTGGCTTGGTTCAAGAGTGGTTGGACGGATAGGTATTCGTCGAAATCTTTGTTGTCGAAATGCATACAGAATCGGTAATCAAACTTATGAGGGTGAAGCAGGAAGATGTAATTGTCATGTTTGTTTGATGAGAAAGTGGATATGAAATCAGGGGTTTTGATGATAGAATTCCATAATTTGCAGACACATGTGAATTTCAAAATTGACTTGACAGGCAATCTGCTTAATATTTCAATAATTACCTCTTCAGGCAAGTATTCTGACATCTCAGCTTTTTTCATTGTTGATCTCGAACAGTCGGTCCGTTGATTCGAACGCTACCGGCTTACTCTGGTGGACTGGTTCCTTGCAATCTGCCGGAAACCGCCGCACTGACGGACTAAATGCAGTCTCTTCTATACACCGTCTTCTTGATTTGTTATTAGGTTTAATTTGTGTATATACAGAGTTAGGGTTATTTGTATCACTGTGGAGATGAAAGGTTTTTATTTAATGGAAATACTAATTGGAATAGGATTTGGAATCCCTGATTTTTTTTCTTAGGGCACGTTTGATTATTAATATTTTAAAATGGGAATAGGAAATGGTGTATTTATATTATAATAATAGAATGTGATTTTTTTTATTAATTTGGTATTTTTATTATATGTGAAAATGAAATTCTAAATTTTCACCCGAACCGAACCAAAACAAACCCAAATGTTGAATTTTGACTGAGACTAAATGCTGTTAAAATTATTTAATAAATAATTTTACAAATATAGCTTTTTTGAAAATAATTTTAAATACTTTAAAATAAATATAATTTGAAAAAAATTGAAAATTGAAAAATATATTATATAAATAAATTATTTGAATTTTTTTAAATCAAAACAAACTGAAAAACTACCAAAAGTCAGACTTTATATGTAGTAGGATAACCATTTTGTACGAATTGAAGTTTGGTTCCTAAAATATAACTCCGCCAAAGTTCGCTAACCCCAAAATCAATTAACCAATGATGTGGCACAAGTGTTCCACCATATTGTTATTCTTTAAATTGGAATAGGATTTGGAATCCCTAATTTAATTTTTTAATAATTTTTAGTTTTAGTTTTTATCTTTTTTATATGCTTATCAAATGCTCTGGCTAATTCACTTTTTTAGGATAATGACAATAAAGAGTGGATTTTGACTAGAACAAAAGTAAAAGGAATTACCATTGTATTAGAACGGAAGAAGTACATCACTAATAGCTAATATATTTTTTTCAAATTTAATCAATTTCAATCAAAAAAAATTAATTAGAACAAGTAAACACCAACAACTTGTGTTTGAAAGAGTCCTCTATTTAAAAAGAGATTAAAATCCTTTCAAACTGACTGAATTCAATACGCAGTCTTCATTATAAAATGAATAGTATTATATTAACTTAAAATAATTTTCTAATTTCTTAAAAAGGGCCATTCATTTCATGACATTGATCACTAGAAATTGATAATGTAAGTTTTTTTCCTTGGCCAAGAACAAACAATTAAAATTCCAATCTTCCTCAGAAATCTAGAACTGTACTCTCAAGTTTTAGTTTATGCATAATTACCAACTATTAGCTCATTCATGAATTCAATAAATATCACATCGGGCGCACACGGAATAAGCACAAAAATAATTACTTCCAATTCAGCACAACGGTCATCATAATTCTTTTATAACACACTATACTTGGATCACATTTGATCATGGGATGAGTGGCTTCAGAGGATGAGCTCTTAGGCTTCCCAAGTCGAGATTTGCATCAAGCTCTTCGTCGAGTTCCCCAACAATACTTCTGCAATCATCAATCAATTATAAATCCAGATTCAAGTCAGTGAAAACCGTATCGTTTTAGCATATCAATACCTAAATAAATAAATATATATATATATATAAAGACGAGCAACAGCAAAGACAGCCTTACATGTTGTCGCCCCTTATTATGTATAATCCCAGAACATGAAGTAGAACACCCTCCTGCAGAGCATGAATCATTACATAATGTCGAGTCAAAATACTATCACATTCGTGCCCAAAACTTGAATCACGAAACTCAACTTAAATTCAATCAAGCTATATTTTCAAAGTTCAAGCTCGAACTCTACAAGAAAATAAGATCTTCAGGTTTCACTCGATTATTTATAGAAAAAGTTAAAAATTTAATACTACCACAATAAAAGTTGTTAAGATATTTAGACTCAACTTGACTCAACTAACTCTTTTTTTATTATGTTGAAATATAAGTATAAATATGTAGAAGTATTAAAGGTAAACTAGTAAATCATCTTAAACTCAATTAAACTCGCAAACTTCTCAAATCAAGTACTTGGATACTCAAATTCGACTCTAAAATTAACACGAACAATTCTATATCAAACTTGACTCGATCAACGTCGAGTTCGCTTTCAAGTATTTTTCAGTTCAAACTCAAGGAGATGGCGAGTTGTTTTGACTTGACTACACCCCTACTGTAGACAACTAAAATCTCTTCAGTTGTTAAATCCATGATTAAAATGTCAACTAGAATTACACTGTCGAGGACAGGCCACAATTACATCGTTCTAATCATAGTTGTTAAAGCGCTAGGCGCACCTAAAGCGCAAAGGGCCTCAAATAGCCCGAGACGCTAGGCGCAAAAAAAGCGCACGCCCGAGTGAATCAAGGCGCATATACGTAAAAAAGTTAAATACCTATTATAGATATATAAAAGCTTGCTCAGATGACATGATTCTTTGTCCATGACCTTGATTCTTATTTTAATGTGATAAAAAACAAGATCATCGATCAAGATAGAGGAGTCTTGAGCATAATAGTTTTTAAGTGCAATATTTTTATATTTGTAAGGCTTCTGTTTTCATTAATTGTTTTATTTATATTTGATTTTTTAAAAGCTCAAAGTCCAAAGCCCAAAACTTTAACAAATACAAAAAAATAGGGTTTCCAACAATGTCTCTTGCCTGCAAAAAGCGCACTTCATGCCTTAAGCGCACCCGAAGCGCACCCAGGCGCACCACCCTCGCCTAGCGCTTTTCTAGCGCCTAGGCACGCCTGAGGCGCGCTTTTGATAACTATGGTTCTAATATGATGCAATAAATGAGTTAACCCAGTCCCGCCAGCCCCTTTCCAGTCACAGAATTATTAGTCTATATCTGATTCAGCAAGATAAAACAAAGAAAATCATTTGCTACTACCAATGTGCACCGATAATGATTCCACATATTTTGAAAATATAAAAAACGTTTGTTAGAGGATACAAACCTTAGTGGAGTAAACACGTTCATGAGATTCATCAAGGATGATATTTGTAGCTTGGTCAAACCCTTTCAGGATCCCCTGAGTAAGAAATCGGTTAAGGCAAGACGAAACCATAAAGGATACAAAAAATGTGCTGTAAACAAAAGGCTATACAGATATACGATGAAAGAATACAACATACCACTATATTGCGGCCATCATTAGTGATAACTGAAATATTTTCTGCAAGAAAGAAAGTTAGTACTACTGGATAAATACGATAAACTACAGAAACATACCCTAAAATTGGAACGTAGGATGGCACTTAAACATGAAATCATGGAGAAGTATATACCAAGCTTCTTTCTCAGCACAAAGTAAGCGAATCAATTATATGAAAACAGATAAACAAATTGTAAATACACACACATTTATCGAAATTATCGTCTAAAACCGCTTCATCGTGGTCTCGTCTCTCACACACAATTCGGTTTACAGTAAATATCATAATATTAGATGTGTAAAGTAAAATACATATATGCATCTTTACAAGCAGCTAAATCAAAACATGATCATATGACAATACACCAAATTAAATAAATAAAAAATGAACGTACCACCCACAAGAGATTCCAGTCCGAGACCCGTAGACATTTCCTAGTAACAGTAGCACCAGCACCTACCCAGAGAAACAAACTCCAAAACTTGCTTAAAACTACACTCAGAAATTAAAATTCACAGCAATCAGTTCCCTTAAGTAAAAAAAAAATCGGTTGTTTCAAAATTAAAAAGCAAAGAAAAAATGGATAGAACCTCAAATAGAGAATCTACTGTGTTCAATGAAGGCAACTAAATGATCGAAATTCAGGCAGTGTTAGCTTCGGAGAATGGCTGCGTTTTTGTGTTGAAACTCCGCCTAGGTTTGTTGGAGGGACGACAAGAACAATACTAAAAATCGAACTGCGGGTATCTTTGTAATTCTAGAAATAAAACGAGGGTAATTTAGTAAATATCACTTAAACATCTTGAAATTAGATTTTCGAATCCACCATTTTTGCAGCTTCGTGCTTTAGTTCAACTAGTTTCGCATTACGTGCTATGCACGTGGCTCGTAATGTAACTCGTTAATAAACATGTCAGTAAATTTATTATAATTATATCAATTTTTTATTTCTAATGAAATCTTTTATAAAAATAAATATAATATATTCGGTTATTAATTTTATTTTATACTGAATTTATTCCTTTTTTGGTTTTATAACAACCATAATTAAATAATTAACTTAATTTTATTATTATATCTTTAAAAATAATAAAATAGAAATTTAAATAATAATATACTGATCAAATATAATATTTTAAGTTTGTAGTTCAATCAAACTAAAAAATAGGTATTTCTGCTAATTTGAAGACAATTTAGTTATTTTTTACATATTAAAAACTAAAATGGAAATAATTTAGCTACCTATTCTAATTAGGATTTTAATTATAATAGTAATTAATTAAATAACTAATTAGTTAATAATTATAAATTTTTTATTTAATAGTAAACTGAAAAGGATTGTTCAATAAATTTATCTGTCTCCGTCCGTACTTCTATATATAGTTTAGATAAACCCTCTCAAATCCTCGACCGGCATCATCGATTTCACGTGAGCGAGTGAGTGAGTTCGTGTAAATTTCACTATTCTAATTTTTCAATTTAGGGTTTGTTCATCAATTCTGTAAAATAAACAGTTTTGGGAATATTCAAAGGTTTAATTCGATTAGAGATTAGAGATTAGAGAAGAAAGAAATTAAAATGCAACAGCAGCAGAAGTACGGGTTACAGCTGAGGGTGAAACCGCAGCAGAAGACGAAAAAGCCCCCACTTCCTAGGCCCCATTTATTTGGGGAAGATGATGATAATGTTGAAAAGGAAATTCAACGCCATGCTTCCAAGAACAAGTCTCTCAAGGATGTAAGTCTCTCTTTTTCGCAATTTATTCGTTTAATTTACAATTTTGTTTTTAGTTTATTTAGCCTGTGTTGTGTGTTTTTTGTTTGAATGAAGGTTGAGGAGATGCATATGAAAGCATTGGAAGAGGACCCTTCAGCTTTTGATTATGATGGAGTTTATGATGACATGAAGCACAAAGCTGCTCAGCCTCGTCTCCAAGAACGCCAAGAAAGAAAGGTCTATTTTTATCTCTGTTTCATTACTAATTAGTTTAACACTAGGAAGCACCGACATTTCTAAAGTATTAGCGTTAGGCACTTCTTCGAATGGGGCACGGGATGAACAGCTTTCGTATATGTTTTAACACGTTGAGCGCACATCATATGTGTAACACTTGGTAGTACACTTTAGACTCACTTTGTATACGCTATATGTAAAAATTACTGTGTTGGCGTGGCTGCGTCATATCCTGTCCTATATCGTGTATATATGCTATATCTGATGTGTATTAATGCCTCATAGGTCTATATTGTTTCCGTTCTCCATCAACAATCAAAGTGATTAATGCTTCTGCTAATTTAATATCACCCCTTTCTTCGGTGTTGTAAGCTTCTGCTAGAATTTTGTGTTTGTCCAGTAAATGAAAGAATAATGTTTATGGCGCTTAATTATGATGATTTATGGAAGCTCGAATCTCTGTCTTAAACACAATATTAAATTATTGTTAACTTAAGTTCAGACGTGATTTACGTAATACTATTCAGGATTCTTGTTGAAAACATTGGGTTGTTTGAGCGTTTCTTTAGTTTTCTCTTTTTATGCCTTTTCACTTTCTAATTACCATGTGTTTAGGATTACGCCTAATATGCTATTTTCTTCCCTTTTTTTACCCATTAGAGAAGATAACTTAAAGCTTTTTCATATTTCAAGATATTAATTATGCAGAACTTGAAAGATTGTATTGCTTTGCTTGTTGCAGCCTAAATATATTGAAACGCTGATGAGAAAGGCAGAAATACGGCAGCGAGAACATGAGATTATATATGACCGAAAACTTGCTAAAGAAAGAGCCAAGGATGATCACCTTTATGGAGACAAAGACAAATTTGTCACAAGTGCTTACAAAAGGAAGCTTGCAGAGCAGGCGAAGTGGATGGAGGAAGAGCGCATACGTGAACTTAAAGAGGAGAAGGAGGATGTGCGTATATTTTATCTTTTGACTTCTTCTACTCTTTATTAACTTTTTATGTGGCATTAACACCGCTTTTAGTCCTCACCTTATGTGATTTATCTCTCAGTTAAAACATTGCGTTTTTGTTTTCCTATCATACATATATTTCATTCTGGAGTCCATTTGTGATTCTCTTTTAGCATTAGAAATTTTATTTGTTTCCTCTAACATGTGATTTCAGATTTGTTAAGCAAAGCGCGTCAAGTGCTGTTGCTGTAACATTTATTATCATATATCATTGATTTACAACTTTTGGAGTTGGTTATTCAAGCTTATATACATACTGATTTCCCGAAGTAGTTTTTGTAAATTCTTCGGTTTCCTTGTGAGTTGAATAAATGTTTTCACAGCTTAGAATTTGTTTGACAATCAAGTTAACGTGAAAGAAAAATTGCTCTGATATAAGAGATGATATTCCCTATTAACATGCTATCTGATTTTGGCCATGAGTTATGATGCTCTAGTTATTTTTTTATTTTTTGAGAATATGATGCTCTAGTTAATCTGTATTTGTATCAGACTTGTAGTCGTTCTTCAGTGCATGTGAGTGGCTGTGGCATATGAATGCTCCAAAAATGATTTTTAATCCCTTGATAGCTATCCAGTTAGGGCCCAATTTTTTCTGCATTTGGAAAACTATTTTCTTATGGTAAATTCTGTAAACTGCTGCATTTGTGGTCATTTTCCTACTTTTTGTTGTATTACCAGGACAGCCTTGTGGGATTTAGTTGGCAAGCAACTCAATTTTTAGATTATCTCCTGATCACTGATTCACAGCTTTCATTATGCAACTGTGGGCTTAATTTACTGTGGTCTAATTGCAATTATAAACGAGGATAGTGATATCTTTCTGATCATATGTTTTGAAGCTTGTGTAGCTAAACATTCTTTGTGTTTGCTTTTCATTTTGCAGGTTACCAAGAAGAGTGATTTGAGTGACTTCTATTTCAATCTTGGGAAAAATGTTGCATTTGGTGCAAAAGACTTGGAGGCAAAGAAGCAACAGAAAGAATCTGAACTTAGGAATTCAGAGAAACTTCATGATGAAGCCTCAGCCAGTACAGCAGACAAATCTCAGTCTCTAGTGGACTCGAAATTAGTTAAGGAATCTCGTCGTGATGAAATTTCTCCTCCCCCCCTTCCTACCAAGAGGAATATTGATTCCGTGGATGTTAAGCCGGTTCCTGAGAAACAAGTTTTGGACAGTTCCGTGCAGGAAAAGGATACAACTGAACAACCAAAGGTGGACCATCATAAAAGAGATGACGATGCAGTAGCTCGAGCGAAGGAACGGTTTTTGATGAGGAAGAAGGCAAAGCATCAGCTGTAAATACCTGGGTTCTGCCTTTTAGTTGTGTGATATGGTGAATCATTAGGAATTCTTTATAGTGTAATTTCACTTGTCCCTTTTTGCAATTGTTACTTATACTAATCAGGCCATGTTTGGTTCATTGAATAGGCGCGGAATGGAATAACTATTCCGCATAGAATAACAATTCTTTATTTTGGTTCATGAAATAGGTATTCCATGTAATTGCCATTTTATGATTTTGTGGAATAAGTACTCCTCTTAAAAACTAAAGAATGGTTATTTCATTTTTTATGGAATAGCTATTATATTCCATGTTATTCCACTCCATGAACTAAACATTACCGCAGAGGAATTAATAAACTTTTGGTGTTTCAACGTTTTAAAAAATTAACAATATGGTGTTTCCGCAAAAACCATTAAATAATTACAAGTTCGTGCTTTTATCCTGTTTATGTCAAAAATGGTGACATGGAATATGACGTTTTTTAGAGATATAGGAACGACATGAAATTATATTGTTCATTGTAATGACATGAAATTATATTATTGCTAAATCCATTATGAGGTATCTAAATTATATAATTTTGGTTTATCTGATCTTTCATCTTTATTTTCCGACTTCTGAAAAGATAAGAGCTTAAGGACCCAGTTGACAAAAAAATTAGAAGTTGAAGGATTCAATTGACGAAAAAAATAAAAGTTTAAGGACTACAGAAGGCAATATAAAAGATGAGGGACCAGATAAATTAAAATTGTATCATTTAGGCACCCCAAAATAGATTTAGTCTTATGTTATTTATTATAATGATGTGGACACATGTGACAATCGCGTGTCAATAACTTCAGGGCAAAATGATGATTTTTCTATATTGTTAAGGTTATTTGAGTTAAAGCTTTCTTCTCTTCTTTGATGATTGTCCTTCCGAAGTAAGAGTTTATAACCACAAGAAAAGAAACTAGATCCTAGAACTATTAGTGGGTATTTTATTGGATATACGCCGAACAGTATAAAGGATATAGATTCTACTGTCCATCTCATAGCACTAGGATTGTGGAATCAATAGATGCAAAATTTCTTGAAAATGATATTGATTAGTGGGAGGGATCGTTTTCATGACTCTATTTCTGAAAATGTTGGTACCCAACCTTCCTCGTCGATTGATCAGGTCATTATTAAAAGTGTCCCTCAAGTTCAAGTGTCCATTAAACGACAAGAAGAAATTCCACTTGCTCATATCGATATAGTAGATCAAGTTGTTCATGAAGAACCATTAATAAATGAGCAACCGATCGATTAGCTGATTGATCTACAAGATCCTTAAAAGAATGTTGATATAATTTTAAGGAGATCTACTAAAATAACGAGATCAGCGGTACCTAGTGACTACTATGTGTATCTACAAGAATCAGACTTTAACGTTGGAGCCAAAAATGATCCTAAGATATTTTCACAAGCCATGAGTAGTAATGATCAAGCTTATAGTATAATGCTATAACTGATGAGATGGATTCGATGTCATCAAATGAGGTATGGGACCTTATTGAGTTACCTGAGGGGGTGAAATCCATAGGGTCTAAGTGGGTCTTTAAGACAAAGAAAGACTCATCAGGTAGCATTGAAAGATACAAGACTAGACTCATTGCTAAAGGATTCACTTACAAAGAAAGAATTGATTACAAAGCAACATTCTCTCATATATCAAAGAAAGATTATTTTCAAATAATTATGGCATTGGTTGCACAATTTGACTTAAAGTTGCAACAAATGGATGTGAAAATAACTTTTCTAAATGGAGAACTAGAGGAAGAGGTATACGTGAAACAACCATAAGGATTTCCTTCCAGTGTTGGTGAGCACTTAGTTTGCAAGCTCAAAAAATCAATAAATGGACTGAAACAAGTCTCACGTCAATGGTATTTGAAATTCCATGATGTTATATCTTCATTCGATTCCGAAGAGCATGTTGTGGATAATTGTATATACCAGAAGGTTAGTGGGAGCAAGATTTGTTTCTTAATTCTATATGTGGATGATATTTTACCTACAAGTAACAATATGGATATGATATATGAAGTGAAATAATTTGTCTCAAAAAACTTTAATATGAAAGATTTAGGCGATGCATCTTATGTCATTAGGATTAAGATACGTCGTGACAAAGCTCGTTGTACTCTGAGCATGTCTCAAGAGACATACATCAACAAAGTTTTGGAGAGATTTCGAATGAAGTATTGTTCACCTTGTGTATCTCCTAATGTGAAAGGGGACAAGTTTAACTTGAACCAATGTCCAAAAAATAATTTCAAACTGAAACAAATGAGAAACATTCCATATGCTTCAATTGTTGGAAGCTTAATGTATGCTCAGGTTCCCATATGACTTGATATTGCATTTATTATCAAAAATGATAGGGAGATATCAAAATATCCAAGCATTAAGCGTTGGAAAGCTGCAACGAAGGTGTTGAGGTATCTTAAGGGAACGAAAGACTACATGCTCATGTATAGACATTCAAGCAACTTAGAAGTAATTGGCTACTCAGATTCAGACTTTGTCGACTGTGTTGATTCATAAAAATCAACTTCTTATTAAATTTTTATGTTGGTATGTGGAGTTGTTTCATGAAGGAGCGCGAAACAAACTTTGACTGCTACTTCTACTATGGAAGTTGAGTTCGTGTCTTGTTTTGAGGCTACTTCTCAGGGTGTATGGATTAAGAGTTTCATTTCCAAACTTAGAATCATGGATCCTATACCGTTATAATTCAGTTGTTGTCTTCATGGCTAAGAACAACAAAAGTGGTAGTCAAAGCAAGCATATCGGCATTAAGTATTTAGCCATACGAGAACGCGTGAAATATAAATTAGTGATAATTGAGCATATAAGTACTGATGATATGTTAACTGGTCCTTTAATTAAAGACATGCCAACAGAAAAATTTAAGGATCATGTAAAAAGTATGGGATGTGGTTCCTTGTTGTGACCTTTTTGTTGTTAGAACGATGTTATTTATGAAACCATTGTTATGATGTATTGTTATATATGGTTGTGTACACATTTATTTATACTAGTTTCGCATTATGTGCTATACACGTGGCTCGTAACGTAACTCATCAATGAACATATTAGTAAATTTTTTATAATTATATCAATTTTTTTATTTATAATTAATATTAAATTAGTTAAGAAATTTTATAAAAGTAAATATAATATATTCGGTTATTAAATTTTTTTCCATACTGAATTTATTCTTATTTTGGGTTTATAATAATCATAATTAAATAATTAACTTAATATTAATAATATTTTTAAAAATAATAAGATAGAAATTTAAATAATATTATATTGACCAAATACAGTATTTTAATTTTGTAGTTCAATCAAATTAAAAGATAGGTATTCCTACTAATTTGAAGACAATTTAGTTATTTTTTGCATACTAAATTGGAGATAATTTAGCTACCTATTATAATTAGGACTTTAATTATAATAGTGATTAATTAAATAATTAATTAGTTAATGACTATAAAACCTTTATTTAGTAGTAAACTGAAAAGGATTATTCAGTAAATTTGCCTGTCCCTCCTCCTCCATTTGTGTTTTTATATATAGTATAGATTATTATCTTAATTAATCATGAGAATAGTAAATTAAGTTTGGAGCAAGAATAAACATCAAATTTATTCATTAAGTTATTTCAGTTATTAATGAGAAATTTAATTCATTGTGATACATGGAAGATAATGCTTGCTTTTTAAAGGAAGTGTCGTTTCTTATTGTTGGGTATTGAGGTTCATGTACATCAAGTGAGAAAATGTTAGTTATCTTTTTTATATAATGATCTTTGAACTAATGCAACCATTTAAATGAATGTCAATCGCAGCCTTTTGGAATAGACACATACATAACCTTTGATGAGGAGGTGTAGACACCTATTTTTCGGACAGGTAAAAAGTGATAAGAAACTGAAACGTCCCGTGATGATTTCTAGAGAAATCCGTCTGGATGACGAGCTTTCGATTTGCTTGCTGGAATCTAAGCAGACGTAGTCTGTGCACAATTGTGAACTTGGAGGATTAAAACATAATTAAGTGTAAATAGCCAACAAAAATCCAAAGAAATTGTAATCTAAATCTAGAAATTGGACTAATTGTCATATCTTAGAAGTTTATGGGCCAATTTGCAAGTTTGACGAAATTGACAATAACCAAACCTATAGGGCCCCAGAAACCTTTTTTAACACTTTCGGACACCAAAATGCACTTTTAACACTCTTTTACCTAGCTAGCAAGTCTAAATCCGAATTTAATTAATTTAATAGTATAGCTAATCCTAATTTCTTAAGACCTATCACTTCACACACTTTCACTCTAGAATATTCTAGAAGATTCTAGGAAACCCTAGGTCATACCATTCCCCTATAAATACTACTGTTTGTCACCTGAGTTAATGGTCGGACCAGAAACGCATAAACACTAGGCATGGAAAATCGATCTCCATCCCTAAAAAACCCTAATTTAGCCGAACACCATCACACACACATAAAAATCCAATCCTGAAACACTAAGAACGCTTTGATTCTCCAAGAACACAAGCCGCACAGACTCGAAGCTGAATTCCGCATCCACTTTGCCAGCAAACGAGCTAAGGACTCAGACCAATAATTATGAGAACCCTCTCATTATGTTCTTTTGATTTTCCATTAGTACATGTAGAATTGCCATAATTGTTGTGTTTGTGTGCTTAGAATGCATGTTTAGATAGTTTTGTTGCTTTTCTATCAAAATTGGTATAATCAATCAATTTGATGCTTTCAATAATTGCCATGAAATTCGATGATATACATATTAAATTGCTGTAATTAATCAAGTTTAAACTCAAATATATAAACCTGGTTAATTTAGAGCTCTTAGAATGCATGTTTCTATGAGATTTTAGCTCCTTTTGCCATGAAAACTCAATTTTCATACTTGCTGCCCATAATAATTTTCTATTTAAATGAACTTTAAACACTCTGATTATGCCATATTTGGATTTATGCGGTTTTGACTACTTTTCCATGAGAAACAAACTTGAAATGAGTGAGAACGAAGCAAAACAAAATCCGAAAAACTGCTGTCTAAAAGCCCCGCCGCCGCCACTGTAACCGGCGGCGCCGCCACCTTGTCCTGCCGGCAGCTTAAGCTAGCGCCATGTTCTTCTTTTCCAGCCTCCCAGACTCGCTTCCCAGATGTTCCAGACATCGATCCAGATTTCCAGACGTGTTTTCAGACTCATCCGGACTTCAAATTACGCTCAGTTTGATTCCAGAAATATTGTTTTAGTTGTAGGGCCTATTTGCAATAGTAAATGGGCTTAACCTGATATTTTTAGAGCCTCGTAGCCCGCTATTGTAATCTGCCCAGTCAACCGGACCCATTGAACCAGATCCGATCTGACCAGCAACTTCCAGACCAATTTCTGGGTTCAACCGGACTCCGAATCAACTTCAGTTTAAACCAGTGGATTTGTATCGATAAGCCAGTCAACTTCCGTATTTTGATCGAAAGCCAAATCCAACCGAACCGACCAAATCGAGCCGAGTGTCAGGCACTCAAGAGTTAACGAGGTTAAAAATATTGCTAACCTTGTATGTATATCCAATTGCTCTTGTGTATGTTGATACTGTTTACTGCATTCCAAAAGCGTTCCAAATCAAATAATAACCGGTTAAAGGACTGTTCACCTTAAAATTGGCCCATTAATGCAATTACAGCTCATCACTTAGACATCAAAGGACTACCATGAAAATGTAGTAAATGGTTGTGTAGGTTTTTTAAGATCACCTAATAAAATCAATCAAATCACGTTTATACATCCGGTTTAGGCTTTGTGCATGTAATCAATCCTGACTAGCCATACTTATGCCTATTTTCTAGAAACCTCTAAGATTAGATGTATGCTTAGGAGTACCTGCTACTTGCCTCAAACGCCAGTCCAGATCGAGTCATATGCGCGTCAAACGTGGTTACTGCTTTCATACTTGTTTATTTACAGCTTTCATATCCTCTGAACTGCATATACTGTTGAGATGAGATATAAAACGAATCCAGTATATAAAACCGGTAACAGATATGCCAAGCACAAGAGTCTCGGGTCCACGAACCATAGTTTTTGGTCTGATGCACGAGTCTTACCAGAGGCGAGTAAGGCTATCTAGTCGGATAAAAGGCATTTCCTAGTTGAACTAGGTGGCGACTCCATTTTTCAAACCATTTCCAGATCGAGAAGTCAGCCATAAGCCTCGGGCGAGCGGCCCACGAACGCCGCTCCGCTCATAGGAGGTTATTAAGAATTTTGTCTATATATCTTTTGGTCTCAAGTCCAATTCAACACTTTCATTATAGTTCTCATACACCATCTAGAAAGAGAGAAAGAAAGAATTAAAATGTGGAAGATCAAAAGAATTATAAATTTATAACATTTTCAAAGTTTTTTTTCGTCAATAATGGCCGGAGGTATACGTCGTTCTTTGACTCCGTTTCTGGGTGATTATATCTTATTTTGATCATATAAGGTTCTAATATTAGTTATATATGTACTCCCTATTGAGCTTTATATATTTTGTTTCTTCATTGAAATAGATTATTGATTTGATAATGTTTGCTATGATTTGTAAAATAAAGAATTCATATGTTAATGTTGTTGCAAAATTGAAAAAGGAGCTAAAATCGATGATCTTGCTGATGATCTTGCTGATGATCTTGCTGTTAAGCTTGCTGTGCGCTTGATTCAGTTGAACTTTGTATTTTTATATTAACACCTCTTAATTATATGCTCTCTCTTTGAATTGATATAAAAATTAGAACAGACCCAATATTAAAAGATTTAATTTATGTAGATAAAATGAGTTAATTTATTAAAACATATCACTTATCTTTATTTAATTAAGTTGTGATTTTGCAACTCTTAGTGTTTTTTAATGTTTTTTTATCATAATTGATGGATTCCGGCATCTCGACGGCGTTAATCCTGCAAAACAGTGTAGATGGCTAATCGGACGGTTTGTCCGATTAGCTCTCCGATGCTTAAGTCAGTTTAGGCTTAAGGGAGAATAATTGTATTTGATATCAGTTGTGTGTTTAGGCGTACCTCAAGCTCCTTATATAGTAGTCGAATGTATACCTTGCAGAGTTGTAGTAGGAAAGTGATTCCTATTTAGTAGGATTTGACCCTGATTAGGAGTGTCCTTCCTTATTCTGACAGGAGTCCTATTTAGGAAGATATTCCTAAACAGTCTCGTCTTCCTAAGTTGGAGGTTATCTTCCTAAGTCGGAATTTGTATCCAAATAGGACAGATACTCCGAATATGTGTAGATCTTGGAGATCTTATCCGAATCCCGGGGTCGACGTGCTTTGTCCGAGTCCTCAGGGATTCGGTCTTTATGATGTCGAATGATGTATTCCAGTCAAGGCGGATCCAGTGGATTCGGCCCTTTGGGCGGGAGTCTGGTGTCGTCTGAGAATAGATCTCCAGCGACTCGGCTCCATTATAAGTAGAATAGGATTCGGTATCCATCATTAGCCCCCCCGCAAGTGAGCTGAAGTCATGGTATTTTATGCCTTGGAGTATTTCAGCTCTATTTGAGGTGAGTCGTTTTGTATTTCGGCGTTCCTTTTTGCTTCTCGAGCAAGATTCCAGTTTTTCTCCTTTTTTGCCATGTGTTGCTCATCTATTCGTTATTTTTTGAAGGCAGGACATGTGTCCATTCGTTCTATCTTCCTTTATCTTTAAACTGTTGTATTTGTTTTATTTTTCATCTTTTACTTTTGGTTGTTCGAAAGTAGCTTTGCCTCATCTTCAATCTTTAATTCTCGTGTTTGATTTCTTCTTTTGGCGAGACTCTTGGCGAATCTCGTTGATTTATTTTGATGTCTTATCTCCAGGTATTCCTTTGTTCATGTTCTGATTGTTTTTATGTTCTTTAAATTTCTTCAATTGTTTTCTAATTTCCAATCAATTTGTGATTCGATCCATCGGCCTTTTGAATTTTATTTGTTTACCCTTTTCCTCTTTGTTGAGATCCTTCTCGGCGATTCTTTATGGCGTAGCTCATTCTCTTGGCGAGACTTATTGTCTTCTTTTAAGTATTTTTGTAGGCAAAATTCATGTGGCGACTCCTCATCATTTGGCGAAGCTTTTATACTATATGAATCTTCATTAGTGGGCGAAGCCCTTGTATTGGGCAAAGCCTTTGTACTGGGCGAACCCTTATCTTTGGGTGTCCCCTCAGCTTGGGAGAACCTTCTTTTGTGCGCGAAACCATATTCTTTTTATTTCAGGATTTTGAACCTTTTTTGTTTAATACTCGTCCGATTCTTTTTCGTTTTTCCTATGTATTCTTCTTTACTGCTGCATTACTCCTTATTTTCCATTTTTTTGCTATGTTTGATCTTCGTTGGTTGTGACTTTAAGTCGTTTATTCCTCTTTATTCTTGATGTTCATTCTTCTTTTCTTGGTTTTCGGATTTCAACATTTCTGTGTTCTTTGTCTTTATCTTCATTACTCGAAGTCTTTTATTCCAGCTGATGTTTACTCTTTTAATGAGTAATTGTTTCTTCGAGTTGACTCTTCTTGTTTGCAATTCTTTTTCATTTTGTTCATTTTGTTTTCTTCATTGGACAGATATGAGTCCTTCAAGCTCCTCCACAAATACATTGATCTCATAGGGTATTTATGCCCGTTTTGAGATTAGGTCATTCAATCTATTTCGTCGATTTTCCTTGATTTTAATTCTTTTCGGGTGGACTGCCTTCCTTACTAAGATTTGTTCCTCTAATTTGGGCGAGTTGCTTGTGATTCGTTGATTTGGGCATGTAGCCTTATTTCTTTTGATTTGAGTGAGTCTCCTTATTTTGGCACTTGGCCTTATTTTTACCCGAATCATTTTAGACTCGGTCTTCTGTTTTGAGATCTTTCGCATTCCTTTTGATTGGCATTTTTCCTTTCTTTCGCATTTCTCTTATTTTTCGGCGTTTTTCTTTCTTTCGCATTCCTCTATTTCTTGGCATTTTCGTCTTTCGCTTTATTTTGCTTTATTTAGTTGATTCGCCTTTCGCTTTATTTTGCTTCGAGTTGATTTTGATCTTTGATATTTCGCTTTTAGAGTTAATCTAAACTCTGTTTTTGGCGTTTTGCTTTTATTTTTAGAGTAAATCTATACTCTGGTTTTTGGGCGTTTCGCCTTTATTTTAGAGTAAATCTATACTCTGGTTTTTCGGGCATTTCGCCTTTATTTTAGAGTAAATCTATACTCTGGTTTTTCGGGCATTTCGCCTTTATTTTAGAGTAAATCTATACTCTGGTTTTTCGGCGTTTCGCCTTTATTTATTCTGATTCCTGTCTGCTTTGATGCGTTGTATGAATTAAAGATAGTTCGCACCATTGGGTATGACAAACGTCTATACTTGACAATGGGCGATTGGCACCGTCGGGTATGACAAAAGATCTATACTTGACGACGGGCGATTGACACCATCGGGTATGACCAAAAGTCTATACTTGATGATGGGCCTTTTGACTTCTATCTTATTCATCCTTCTTTCCCTCTTGGGGTTTTCTTCAAGGTTCAGACGAATCTATCTTCTTTGTCCCTCTTGGGGTTTTCCTTTGAATGAGTCTTCTTTGGATGATTCATCTTTGTCAAGCTTTATTTTCTTTTTTGTTGTTTTCTTGGTTTACTCTTTTTGACCGAACCTTATTAAGGCGAGTCTCTTCTTGTTTAAGCTTTGGCTTATTCTTCTTTGGCGAAGCCTGTTTGGTCATTCATTCGTTTTGCCCAATGTCTTTTCCTTCATTTTTATATTGCTTCGTTTTCCGTTATCTCAAGTGGTGTTCTCTTTATTGATTTGTTTCTCCATCTTCGTTATTGTTCTGGGTAAAATTCATTTGATTTCTTATTTCTTCTCTTCTTTCGGCCTTTATATTTATTTTTTCTTTTCTTGCCACCGATTTTTGTTATGCTTTCTATATTCTTTTACTCCTTGTAGGAGTTCTGTTGCCACCATCTCTCGCTTTATTTCCTTTTTCTGGATTTTTCTTGTTTTTGCAATCACTAGATCTGAGTTATTTGCTTCCGCTAATTGTTTGTCTTTTTTTTTCTTTTCTTGATCGCATTCTTCGTGGAATTTGTATCTTTTCCTTCAAACTCCCTCACAAATACACCGATCTCAAAGGGTATTTATGACCGTTTTTTAGATCATATCTTCGTTTTTCGCCTCTTGGGCCGTTTTCGTTCTTCCTTTTGCTGATAGGGGTGAGCACTTCAGTTTCACGTCGTCCAGGTCGAGTTTTTCAGTTTTGATTTTTGCCTATAGGACGGTTTTCGCTTTTTGGGCGGTTTCTTTTGTTGTCTTCTGTGACATCCCGTCTTTCAGTCCTTGGACCATTTCTCTTGTTTTGATTTTTGTCTCTTGGGCGTGTTCGCTTGATTCTCGTATTTTTTTATTCTTTCCTTTAATTCATTGGTCTTCGTCTCTTTGCCTTGTAAGGTTCTTCTCTCCTCAAATTATTATTGAGTAGTTTGTAGTTTATCGAGTCCAGTCTCTTCTTTTATTTTGGTTGATAGGGGCGAGCCCTTTAGTTTTAAATCGTCCAAGTCGAGTTCTTCAGCTTTCATTTCCTTTAGCGCATTGGCTATTTTCTTCCAGATTTTATTCCGCTACGTGTATATTTTTACTTCAATATGGAGATTCAGAGGATTCACCTTTGTCTTTTTGTTGGAGCATTTTTTTGTTTATTTCTCTTCTTGAATTTGGTCTCCTCATGACTTCGTTTTGGTTTTCACCTTTTCGGGTGGTATCTTTGTGTTTTCTTTATTCCTTCGATCTTTCTTGTTTCTCGTTGTCTCTAGGGGCGTTATGCCCATCTTTGTTATTTTCGGATAGTATTCACTTTATTTTGTTGATTTATTCTTTTCTTTTAACTTCTTGAGACATCTTGCCCTTTGCTCTTTAGATCGTTTCTTCAAGTTTTATTTCACCTTCAGGGCGATTTCTTCCTTCAGCTTTCTAAGATATCTTGACCTTCAGTCTTTGGACCGTTTTTACTCCTGATCAAAACTTTCTCTTCATCTATATGTTTGTTTCGCCTTCGGTTTGTCTTTCGAACCGTCTCTACTTTTTGCTTCTCGATCTATTTCATTCTTTATTTTTTGTTGGGCGTTGTTCGCCTAGTTTTCTGGTATTTAGGACATCTCGTCTCTTCTTTCAGTATATTTTCTAGCATTTCTTCTTTTATTTTCTTCTTTTTTTCAACATCTTCGCTATTTTTTCTTCTAATTTCTTGATCTTCAGTTTTTGGGCCCTTTTCTCCTCTTTCACTCCTGATCGGAACTTTCTCTTCATCAATATGTTTGTTTCGCCTCTCGGGATACTTCTCTCTTTGCCTCTCGGGCGTTGTTCGCCTGATTTTCTTGATTTTTTTCTTTTATTCTTCTTGGTGTTCCTTTTAATTTCTTCTTATTGATCTAACCTTATTAGGCCGAGTCTCTTCTTAATTAAGTCATATTTGGCATTTTGTATATATATTTATATATATATATATATATATTATAGCTAGACAAATATCTTTGCATATAATATATTTATTGAATTTTAAATTAAAGGCATAATATATTTGAAATCATATAAAAGTGTGAGTTAAATTAAAATAATAGTTTATTATATAATTTTCTTTGATTTTAAAACCAAAATCAATAATCAAATTTTAATATATAGCATATGAAATTTCAAGATATATGAAAAAGTTCATCATGCATTATTCCAACGAAAAAGGTATTGAACCTAATTTAATATAAGATAAAGTATATGAAAACTTATCGTGATTTAGCTTCCGTTGATGATAATATCTCTGATTCGTCATTTCCGGATGTGGTCTTTGTGATTTCAGAAGATCCTCTGCTAAAATGTAGTGTTGTTTGTTGGAGTTTTTTCTTAATTCTAAATTTGACGCGCTTTTAATCAAGTGACCATCCCCATTCTGTAATCACGGCCAAATAACTTTCTTTCTCTTTTAAATATGTCCATGTAACGTGACTTATTATCCTTAATCACTTGTTATCAAACTCCTTTAATCATATGCTTTCTTCATCATGTACACTTTAATGGCCACCAATTTAATTAATCTTGGCATGTCTGCTTCCTCTCCTCTTTAATTTATTAATTAAGCAGCTTATTTGTTGGTAGGTTATACAACTTCTTTTTGCTTTCCAGTTTCGTATCTTCTTGCATTTTCTTTTCTTTTTGACCTCGTTCGTTCTCTTGCTCAACCAATTAATCAACGATAATATTTGCTCTTTTCGACTCTTTTGATCGGTTAGATTTATATATTTATTATTTTGGATTAGTTCCATCGGATGTCATCCTTCAATAAGAATTTATTTGAGTTCAGAAAAGCTCCTTCGAATTGAAGTTTGTTAAGCTTTTCCCACAGACGGCGCCAATTGATGGATTCCGGCATCTCGACGGCGTTAATCCTGCAAAACAGTGTAGATGGCTAATCGGACGGTTTGTCCGATTAGCTCTCCGATGCTTAAGTCAGTTTAGGCTTAAGGGAGAATAATTGTATTTGATATCAGTTGTGTGTTTAGGCGTACCTCAAGCTCCTTATATAGTAGTCGAATGTATACCTTGCAGAGTTGTAGTAGGAAAGTGATTCCTATTTAGTAGGATTTGACCCTGATTAGGAGTGTCCTTCCTTATTCTGACAGGAGTCCTATTTAGGAAGATATTCCTAAACAGTCTCGTCTTCCTAAGTTGGAGGTTATCTTCCTAAGTCGGAATTTGTATCCAAATAGGACAGATACTCCGAATATGTGTAGATCTTGGAGATCTTATCCGAATCCCGGGGTCGACGTGCTTTGTCCGAGTCCTCAGGGATTCGGTCTTTATGATGTCGAATGATGTATTCCAGTCAAGGCGGATCCAGTGGATTCGGCCCTTTGGGCGGGAGTCTGGTGTCGTCTGAGAATAGATCTCCAGCGACTCGGCTCCATTATAAGTAGAATAGGATTCGGTATCCATCAA
The DNA here is from genome assembly GCF_937616625.2 of Mercurialis annua. Classification (NCBI taxonomy): domain Eukaryota; kingdom Viridiplantae; phylum Streptophyta; class Magnoliopsida; order Malpighiales; family Euphorbiaceae; genus Mercurialis; species Mercurialis annua. The sequence goes on along the minus strand of NC_065570.1, from coordinate 8,384,770 downwards.
TAATTAATAGAGATATGTATAGTATTTAATTATTCAAGTTATAATTGAGAGTTTATGATATGAAATAAAAAATTAAAATAGTTTCTATTAATGTAAAACGAGAAAAATAACATTTATTTATTTTCATTAATATTTATTTTTTGTGTTATACATAATGGAGAGTGTTCCACCCGGAGCTCCACATATGATAAATTGGATACTAGATCCTTTGATTAAACCTAATGTTAAAGATCAAAAACATCTGAGTACGTGTTTTGATTATATATGGTATTTAGGTTAATTATATATTTATATCGATAATGTTAACTCTTTGATCGTAAACACTTCAACTTTCACAATGATTATTTGTTTTTTGTTGTTAGATTTAAAGACTTATATCTTTTATCGTAGTCATCATTTTATACCCACAAACATTTAGTAGCGGCCAATCATTCCAAATGATATTTCTTTCCAAAAAAAAATCAATAAGACCCATGATTCACATTTGTGGTTAGTTTAACTTAATTTAATTTTTAACAAATTTATCTATTATTTATATTTAAAAACTAAACAAACTAAATTTTTAATACCAAAATTATAAGAAAAGCATTGTATTCATTAGGTGAATGGACATTTTCACGAGGCTTGATTAAGCAATACCCACATTAAATGATTGTTTTGAAAGTGAAAAATGTAAGCGAATAAAGCGATAAAACTCAGGGGTATACATATGTTGTTGGTCATGTATTTATTTTTCAATTATAAATTTTAATTAAGAAATTTAATTGTCTTTCTCCTATCAGATTCTTTTGTAGCATGTACATCGACTACTATATATGAATATAAAAGAAAAATTCAAAATTACGCTAAATAGCTCAAATAGATTGCATGACTATAATTAAGGCGGAACGTACTAGCTCGTAAACCAAAAAAATTTGATTGGATGGTGAAAAAGGGAATAACATTGAAAAGTGAAATACACTATAAAAATATGGTTCAACTATGCAAAATGACAAAGGTAAATATATTATGCACTCTCATTTAAAGTGTTAATATATTATACACAAGGGCGGTTATAGACTGGAGCAGGTTGCGGCAGCCGCCTCAGTTAACCTTTAAAATTCCATAGAGGACTAAATTTTCCATTATGAGAATTTTACTTTTTCGTCGTTGCTGGCCACCTTGATTTTCTGTTTCCACCATACAAGCCCCACCCGAGCAAAACATCTGACACCGCCATTGATTATACACATTAATTTATAGCTATATAAGTTTTAGTGTCTTATTTACTAATTATTCTTAAAAAAAACTATTATTTGAAATTTAAATTATCACAAAAAATTAAATTAAATTTAAGATTATTTTTACATGTTTACTTTCAAATAAGACTTATATAAAACCTTTAATTTAACCATTTTATTGATTATTTTAGTCAAATATAAAATATGGATATTAAAGGATTAATAATGATAATCGAGATGAGCTAATAAGAAAACTTGCTAGACAATCGGCTGCTGCAGTAGTTGAAAATAGTTCGAGTTTTAGGAACTATAAAGGAGATCCTGAAAATGTGAGTAATCAATTCATGTTTACTTTAATTTAACCATCTATAAATTTATACTAATTTGGCTTTGATATATAATTATAGGACATATATCGTGGTCTGTTGTACAATGAAACAACTAAAGAAGATAATGATGTTACTGTTATGTAATATGAAAGAGATCTCAATACTTATGAAGAGATTTTTATCATTCAAAATTCATACGGGACTAATAATTGGGAAGCTAAAAGTTTGCCATAATTTAGAAAGAGGTCGTAGGTAGTAACTGCTATTTATTACACCATACTTATTCACCTATCATTTAGTTTCATAGTTTATGTATTATTGGTATACAAGACAACTTTTTTATGTACATAATGTAACATTTATAAAATAATGCACTCTCATTAAGGGTAGATAGAGACTGGGACAGGCTGCGGCGACCGCCCCAGTTGACTTTCAAAATTTGGACTAGATTTTCCACCATAAAAATTCCACTTTTTCGTCGTCGTTGGCCGCCTCAATTTTCCGTTTCCACCATACAAGCCCCACCTAATCAAAAAATCTAACTCCTCCATTGATTATACACTAATAAAATAAGACAAAATCTCACATGATGGAATAAGACAAAACCTCACTTGACCAGTTTATACCAAAATCCTACATTATTAGTTCATAAGGAAACTCACTTAACAAATCTTTATATAATGGCAAGTCAACCTATTACTATGAGAAGTTAAGCTTTATTACCTATTTTCTATAGTAATTTTCTATATTATATTAAGATAAATACCGACTTAAGCTTCGGAGTGGATTTCGGACCAAGAGTTTGAAATCTTATCTGACCTTGTTTGTCTTGTAGGACACAGCTCAGAATTCATCTAAGTACGAGGTTTGTCACGAAGCGACCCGGAAGAAAAGACAATCTCGGACCGGATCCATCATTTGGCGTCGTCTTGGGAATCGACTAACTTACTTATAAATAAATTTTTGACATTCAGATTCGTTTAGAGATCTACATCTTTCGGTAGTTTTCAGCAAGCAGTAAGAGATTAGTAGGTTGACTCAAGTATTTCCTTAAGTAAATCAGCCTATAGTAACATGATGTAGGAGATATGCCCAACACGTTAGATAATTAAATTAGGAGGTCTTTGCTATCCATGTATATTTTCAATGCTAGTCATACATTCAGATTGTATTATTTTATTCACCTACGTTCATACATCCGTTTATGGAAGATCTTGTATGGATTTAGATACGCCCGATACGCAAAATATAAATGCCCTGTAGAAAATGTATGATATTCTCTTTGGAAATTAAGTGTCAAAGGTGGTCAGTTTAAGCACCACAAAATTATGATTCATGTTATATTATGGGTTGTTTTACACTTGATCTACTATAAAGCACATGTCGACCAATCAGTTATTAAACAGAATTCAAGATAAAATCAGCTACAAACGGGAACGTCCCGAACACAAGCGACACTCGATGAAGAAAAAGAAAATATTCTACAAACGGACAATAACCGAAATGTTTTGAGAAACATTTCTCAAAAGGCAATGGCCAAAATTTATTGAGAAACATTTCTCAAAGGCAATAGTCAAACTTATTGAGAAACATTTCTCAAAAGAAAAATACAACAAACGGGCCACATCACGAACTCAAGCGGCAATCGTTCAAGAAAAAGGCATAATGCCACAAACGGGCCACGTCCCGAACTAAAGCGACAATCGATCAAGAAAACAGAATAACGCCACAAACGGGCCACGTTCCGAACTCAAGCCACAATTGATAAAAAAAAAGGGCATAATGTCACAAACGGGCCACGTCTCGAACTCAAGCGACATTATATGAAAAGAAACACATTTACCAAAAACAGGCAACGCCCCGAATTCAAGAAACATCCTTGTAAAATAAAAAAGAAAAACAGATAAAAAAACAGAAAAGAGGAAACAATGACAAAAACTACACATAGGCATTGTCCAGACATAAGAGGAAACTCTAAACAATAATAATGAACAAATACATGTCACAAAAAGTACCGCCTGAATAGAAGAACAGACATATATATATGCACAATTCAGACCCCCAGGTGAAGAGTGAAACTCCTCACTCAAGATACAAGAACAAGACAGAGTAAAGCACATGCCCATAAAAGATCTGACACAAGTAATATTACACGAAGAATGAATCTCTTAAATGATTTGGACATACAAAGGAATATTATATAAAGACCGGATCTCTAAAAATGATGAGAGATCGGACATGCAACGGAATATTATGTGAAGACCGGATCTCCAAAAAACTAGAGATCCAAACATACAAGATTATATTATATGAAAAAGTTGAAAACTGTATCTCCAAAATTATGAGAGATCCGGGAGTGCAAGTAAAATATTACATGAAGAAGGTGAAAATTGTATCTCCTTAAAAATTAGAGATTCGGGCATGCACGGATAACAATGATGAAGTTGAAGACCAAACCTCCGAAGTAATGAGAGATTCAGACATATAAGAATTTAAAGACCACATCCATTAGATAATGAGAGATCCGTACATAAAAGAAGATTATATGTCGTTGAAAACCGAACCTCCGAAATAATGAGAGATTCAGACACATAAGAAGTTGAAGACCGTATCTCTTAGATAATGAGAGATCCGTACATAGAAGAAGATCATATGTCGTTGAAGACCGAACCTTTAAAATAATAAGAGATTTGGACACATAAGAAGTTGAAGACCATATCTCTTAGACAATAAGAGATCCTGACATAGAAGAAAATTATATGTCGTTGAAGACCGAGCCTTAAAAGTAAACGAGATTCGTTCACATGTGAAATGGAAAATCGTATCTCTGCAATGATGAGAGATCCAGATATACGAGAATAGCAATAAAGAAGAAGTTAAAGATCAAACTTCCGAAGAAAAGAGAAATTCGGACACGTGTAGTGGAAGACCGTATCTCCTATATGATGAGAGATCCGGATATACAAGAATAACAATGACGAAGAAGTGGAATATCAAACTTTTGAGATAACGAGAGATTCAGACACATATGAAGTTGAAGATTGAATCTCCTAAGTAATGAGAGATCCGTTCATACAAGAGTTTATATGTAGATCAAATCTCCAAGATTATGAGAGATCCAGAGTACAAGATAATATTATATAAAAAAGAAGAAGACCGTATCTCCAAGATAATGAAAGATCCAAAAGTGTAAGTAGAATATTACATGAAGAATGTGAAGACTATATTTCCACAATGATGAGAGATTTATAAGTACAAGTAAATGCTATATGAAGTTGAAAATTGCATCTCAAATGAGAGATCCGTCCATACAAAAAAAATGTAAGAGTTGAAGACCGAACCTCCAAAAAGTAAAGAGAGAATCGAGTAAATACGTGGTTAAAGACCATATTTTTGAAATAACAGAAGATTTGTACATAAGAATGAATGATAAAGCAGAGGAAGGCTGTATCTCCAATATTATGAGAGATCCGGATACACAAGAAAATTATAAATTGAAGAGTGAATCTCTAAGACGAGAATTTTTTTGAACATGTACGTATCATGAATCAAATCAAACATAAATATTTACATGATACGATACTATAGGGGGGATTAATGATGGAACAAAACAAAATCTCGCATGATGGAATAAGACAAAACTTCACATAGCTACTTTATACCAAAATCCTACATTGCTAGTTTATAAGGAAACTCACTCAACAAGTTTTTGTATAAAGGCAAGCCAACCTATTACTATGAGGAGTTAAGTTTTATTACCTCTTTTATATAATACTTTTCTATATTATATTGAGATAAATACTGACTTAAGTTTCGGAGTGTTGTTTTTCTTGTAAGACACAACTCAGAATTCAAGTATCAGGTTTGTCGCGAAGCGACCCAAAAAACAAGACGATCTCGGACCGGATCCATCATACACATTAATTTATAACTATATAAATTTTATTGTCTTATTTATTAATTACTTTTCAAAAAAATATTATTTGAGATTTAAATTGTCATAAAAGATTCATTTAAATTAATGATAGTTTTTATGTGTTTACCTTCAAACAGGACTTATATAAAACCTTTATTTAATCATTTTATAGATTTATTATAGTCAAATAAAAAAATATTAGATTGCTGAATATCAAATGAAAATATAAAATTGTATCTTTTGTATCTTTTGTATATTTTTATATTTTGAAAATTTAATATATTTATATTTTTAAAATTAAAATTAATATCACTATTTTTAAAATTTATATATTTATATATTAAATAAGTATATAAATAAATCATTCTTTTATTTTAAAAAAAGTGTTATAAAGGACTGACTTGCACGTCATGCACGGGTCAGTGTGGCTGGTGCACTTGCCAACGCACGTTGACGTCAGCGTAGTGTCTGTTATTATAAATTTTTGCTAAAAATTGTAGAAAAAATATACCGTGTGAAGTTTTTAAGATTTGTTTATACATTAATTATTTGTTAATTAATTGATAATAAAGCTTTAATTATTTTATTATTATTCACAATTATTTAATAATAATTAAATTTAATTATTTTTGAAGATATTATGCTAATTTTGATAATTATTTATTCGTTAAATTTTATACTAATTGACCATAAAATTAAAATATTTGCTTCAATTATCGCTTATTAGTTGAGGGGACAAATTGTCTTTTAATTTTGGGAGTTAGCAACACGCAATGAGTCATGTGTTAAAAAAAGAAAAATTGATAAAACAAAAAACAGTTTCGCGTATAAAATTGACCACAAAGTTGAAATATATATTAATTGATCATGTTTACAAGTTGAGAGGGTAATTGACATCTAAGTTTTGAACAAAGGTCAACGCACCTCCTGAATTTGTGACACGGGTCATCTAATCTAATTTATACTTTTTTAAGCAATTAACCCCAAAACTCTTCATTTTTTGGTTAAATAACTCCATAATTTATATTTTTATTTCAAAAAAATAATTAGAATAATAATATAGTAACAATTAGGAAAGTATCTAATTACTTTTTTGCATCCTTCACCTCTGATTTGTATTTTACGCGTTTTAAAAATACAATTATGGGTTATTTGACCAAAATTGAAGAGTTTTGGGGTTAGTTGCTCAGTAAAGTATAAATTGGGTTAGATAACACCGTGTTACAATTTAGGAGTCGTGTTGATCCGTTGTTCGTTTTTAATTATTCTGAATTATTAATCAAACAATTTTGGTTTTTGTAGGAGGTGTGCTAGCGGGTGTAGGCTGTTATATATATTATATATAAAAGCATGGATGGTGGGGAGACAAACACATTGATCAAATTGTCCTTTTTAATTTATTACTAATTAATTATTAACTAAAAATTTTATAATAATTAACTAATTAATTATAATTTAAAATCGCTATTTGACTGTTAAAGTTATAGTATCATTAGAATTTGATTTGAACAAGAATTAAAGAAAAATATAATTAAAGAAATAGTAGAAGGTCAAATGTTGTAAAAAGGCCAAATCTTTCATAAAAGTTTCACAAAAGTCCCGACCTTTCTATTTTGTCGATTTTGGCCAAAAATAAATTATTTGGTTTCAATTGTGGCCAACTCTCAATTCGATTTCAATTTGCCTATGTGACACCTATGTGGCGCCTATGTGGCATGCCAAATATTGAAAGGTCGGGACTTTTGTGAAACCAAATAATCCATTTTTGGCCAAAATCGAAAAAATTGAAAGGTCGGGACTTTTGTGAAACCAAATAATCAGTTTTTGGCCAAAATCGACAAAATTGAAAGGTCAGGACTTTTGTGAAACTTTTGTAAAAGTTTTGGCCTTTTTACAACATTTTGCCATAGTAGAAAGTCCTATGTATAACAAAAATACAAGGCTAGATTTCGACTGGTGGATATTTTGATTGTTTATTAAATAATAATTGTCCTATCTAAAAGTTAGCTAATTGAAACTACTTTAAATTCAATTAAAATACTCCTCTATTTTCTATAATTTTCTTACGACTTATATTCTCAAGCCATTAAATTTTCCAATTTTTCCCAATCTTTCCCTAATTCTATCTTATTTCAATAAGGTATATTATTAGGTCTAATTACTTAAAAAAACCCACATTATAATATTTTTTTGTTTATACCATGGCCTAAAAAAAGTTTATTTGTATCCTATTTTTAATTTTTCGTTTTCAACTGTACCCCGAAATACTAAATTGATCTCTTTTCATATACAAAAAAAGCTGAAATAATCCTTTAAATTTAACTATTATTCTAATTAGACATTAATCATATTAATTGTATAAAAATATCTTCTTTTCCAAAAAAAAAAGTAATAATAAATATTTAATTTATATAATATATAATTATCTTAACCGTAACAAAAATTAAAATTTACATAAGAAATTTATTTTATTTTTAAAATAAAAATTCGGGCTCCTCCTACGAGATGCTCCTCCTTCCGGAAGAAGGAGCATTAAAACGATAAAAAAAATTAAAAAAAATTAGCGGGTTCGATAAATTGGAGGAGTACGATGGTACGCCGGATATATTTTTTTTAAATAATTTAATTTTTTATTAAATATCTAAAAACAATAAATTAGAAGATATATTTGAACATTTTTAAAGTTGAAGAACTTATTTATATTTTTTTAAATAAGAAAAAATATAGTGGAACCTTTCTATTTAGTTGTTATCAACTTTTTTATTCTTAAAATTTTTATATAGTCAATTGTACCCTTTTGGGGTAGAGATGAAAATGAAAAATCAAAAAAATGTTACAAATGAATTTTTTCCTAAGTCATGGTATAAACGAAAAAAATATTATAAGATGGGTTTTTTTTTAAGTAATTAGGCCTTTTTATTATCATATTATTATTTTTTACTAAACTACAACTATTAATATAATATACATATTTGTTAATCCAATAAAAATTTCTAGCTAATTTAACATTAGAGGTAGCTGAGATTAATGGTGCTCGAAAGTAACAAATATAATGCACTCCAACAAAAATATTTTTAACAAATTTGGTGATATTTTAATGAAATAAGGAAATTACAGAATTTAATTTATGCATATCAGATTATTATATTTATTTCCTTTAAAAACTTTAACTAATTTAACGTTAATCATAAATAAAATAAATAGTTATAATTATAATGAATTTAATTCATATAAATTGACAAGTCAAATTACGAGTCACGTGTGTAATACGTAGTGCGAAACTAGTAAATATAAATTGAAAGATATTCCACTAAAGCAAAATGAGCCGCACGAAAAACGACAGAAAATATTCATAATAAAAAGTGGGCATGTCGCATTTGTTACAATCAAACTTTGGAACTATTCTCAATGCAACAAAATATTTATCTAATCTAAGCTTAGAAGAAGTGAGTCTTCAAACCATTTTATATAAAAAATTTATAAACTGCACTTGTTTGATTATTTGTTGAAGAAGAAATTGAAAATGGTTGGACCAGCAAGACCACAGTTTGTGCTGTTTGGTTCATCAATTGTTCAGATGAGCTATGGAAATAATGGGTGGGGTGCTGTTCTTGCTGATTTGTATGCTCGCAAGGTTTTTTTTTCTTACTTTTTCTTTTGTGTTGTTGTTAGTTGGTGTTTGATGTTATGCAGTTTGATGCTTAATGTTTCTATATTTGGTTTATATAAATTGGACAAGTTTAGTTCTGTTTTAAGATAGCTGCTCTTTGTCAGTGGAGGGATCCACAATTTTCTTACATATGAATGACCTCACTAGATGGGTCTATATATAGATTCAATTCAACTATCAAATAAGTGTCTTTTTTCTTCTGATAATCGGGAAGCGCTTGTGGGAGGAAATGAACCCACGACCTAGCAGTTTGTTGTGCGGTACTTATACCAGTTGAGCTACTATGATTTGTTAACAATGTTTTTATGGAGTTTTATCTTGAACTCCATAATTTAAGGATAATAGAGCTACTTTGTCTTTTAAGTTCTTATTAGTTAATGAGACCCAACATATAAGGCTCTGCAGCCTTGAAAACAATCTATAATCAACTGATTTTCAAGTTGCTACATTTTATACCAAGAGAGTAAAATAAAATAAACTGAGTATGTTTGGAAAATTTGATGAACAGGCTGATATCTTATTGCGAGGATACTCCGGCTGGAATTCAAGGCGGGCTCTACAGGTTCTGGATCAGGTTTTTCCGAAGGTCCGTAACAATTTGTAAATTTATTTTTGAACTGCAAAAAAGAGAATAGAGACCACTAAAGATAGCAGTCTCTTTTGTTGGTATATTATGTGTATTTTCATGTTCCTACAATTGCTGCTGGCAGTCAATAATCGGTTATCCGATATATAATTTTTTTAGCTTAAATTAATTCCTTTTTGCAATATGCAATAATTGATGGAATTAGCCGAGTTAGTTTATCCTTTTGATAAGCAGATAATTGAATGAATTACCTATGGAGCTTGTGTTATAACAGTTCTTGTTCGCACTTAGATCACGGTTACTGGAATTTGTTAATTTGGTGGAATTGTTGGGTGTTCAATGCTGAATTTTCTGTGACTTGCAAATGAAGGAGGCAGCTATACAACCTTCACTGGTGATAGTCTATTTTGGAGGTAATGATTCAATTCATCCTCACCCAACTGGCCTTGGCCCTCATGTTCCTCTTCCTGAATATATTGACAACATGAGAAAAATCGCGCTTCATCTCAAGGTAATCTATTAATTGACTGTCTTATCGCGGAATGAATCAAAACTACTAGCACGAATTGCAGAACTGATTCACTCAATGTTGTCTTATTGGTAGAGCCTTTCGGACGCCACTCGGCTCATTTTTCTGAGTTCTCCTCCTGTCAATGATGATCAAATGAGAAAAAACCTAAGGTGATTTGCAGTGTTATAATACCCAAGAATTCATTATTTATAGATAGTGTCTCCTAACACTTGTTTGACACCAGCGATAAATTCGATATGGTTCGGAAGAACGAGAGCTGCCGGATATACTCAGAAGCATGTTTGGAGTTGTGTAGGGAGATGAACATAAAAGCAATTGATCTTTGGACAGCAATGCAGAAAATTGATGATTGGAAGAACCGTTGTTTTACGTAAGTTTTTTGTTTCGTTCTGTTTTGAAGATCGAGAGTTTAAAGGAGTAGAGAGTTGGTTACATGTTTGGTATGATCTTTATGTAGAGATGGAATCCATTTTACTTCAGAGGGGAGCAAGGTTGTAGTGAAGGAGATCCTGAAGGTTATTGAAGAAGCAGACTTGGAACCGAGTCTACATTGGAGGATAATGCCTGCAGAATTTTCCGAGGATTCGCCGTATGATCCGGTCAGTCCTGCTGGGGTCAATGTGAACATCTCGAATTCGAATCTAAACTTTACGGAATCATGACGATTTGGTTACTGAGTTTGATAAGCAATCAGGAAAAGTTGCCAACCGCATACTTGTGCTGTTCAGCAAAGCATTCAGGTTGCATTTTGGCAGAAGGCTCCGAGCCTATGTGATTTCAGTTCAAATTGAACTGCAATTTCAATGTATTTATTTTCTCAAAATTGAACCAATTCTTTTTTTACAAAACATAGCACTTATTCATTTTTGAAGGGGCCAAGAAGCCAATTTGGTTATAGTTATTAAACACAACCGTTTTTGTTTGCATATGGTGAATCAGAGAAGAGGTAAAATCAACAACTAGTATCAGTTTAGCTTTGCTTCTTAAATTATCTACTATACTTTAATGATCAACCATTATTTGTACACAAATTGTAAAATTGATAAAAAAAAAAAATGGTGTGGGCTTAGCGAACGAAAGAAACGTGACTAGGGTCTAATTGTACCATTTTAAAAAAGTATGAGACTAGAGTTGAACCAAGTTGGAGTCTTAACTCAAAAGTTTGAGGGTTTATTTGCATCTTTTGCTATATAAATACAAAGAAATTCGAAAAGAACAGCACGCAAAACGTGCATAATATATCCAAAATAAAAAAAATGGCTATGTTGCGTTTGTTTCAATCAAACTTTGGAAGTATTCTCTATCCAACAAATATTTTTCTAATTGTTTCTGTACCAAACTTTATTTCTGATCTATCAAATAGTACTACTGAGACCATCAGAGGCTGGAAATCTAAATATATGTGCCGTTGAATATTTGTTGAAGAAGAGAGTGAAAATGGTTGGACCGACAAGGCCACAATTCGTGCTGTTCGGATCATCAATTGTTCAGATGAGTTACGGCAACAACGGTTGGGGTGCTATTCTTACTGATTTATACTCTCGCAAGGTTTTCTTCGTTCTATCTTTCAACTCATTTTCAAGCTGCATTTTTATACCAAGAGATTAAGACATACTACTAAGTTTGTTTCGGAAATTGATGAACAGGCTGATATATTATTGCGAGGATACGCCGGCTGGAATTCAAGGCGTGCTCTTCAGATTCTGGATCGAGTTTTTCCAAAGGTCTGTGTCATTTTCATCGATGGAATTAGCTGGATTTTATCTTCTTTTTTTTATAAACGAATAATTAATGGAATTACCAGTAGAGTCGGTATCGTTAGTTTTTGTTCGCACTTCGATCACTATTAGTCGATTTTTGCTTTGTTATTTGCAAATGAAGGATGCAGCTATACAGCCTTCACTGGTGATAGTGTATTTTGGAGGTAATGATTCAATTCATCCTCACCCAACTGGCCTTGGTCCTCATGTTCCTCTTCCAGAATATATTGATAACATGACAAAAATTGCACTTCATCTCAAGGTAACATTTCTATTGATCGACTGCTTTAAATCGCAGTCGAGCAGAACTGATTTACGCTATGCTTCAATGTTGTCTTATAAGCAGAACTGATTTACGCTATGCTTCAATGTTGTCTTATTGCTAGAGCCTTTCGGACACAACTCGGATTATTTTTCTTTCTCCTCCTCCAGTGAATGAGGACCAAATGAGAAAAGACCTAAGGTGATGTGAAGTGTTAATTTCGCTTTAAAGTACCCATGGAATAATAAACAGTTCCATTGATTTGCTGCTTTTAACAGCAGAGCTAGACGAACGAATGATAGGTGCCGGATATACTCAGAAGCATGCTTGGAGTTGTGTAGGGAGATGAACATAAAGGCAGTTGATCTTTGGACAGCAATTCAGAAAGTAGATGATAGGAAGAACATTTGTTTTACGTATGTTTTTAACTTGCTCGGTTTTTGAAGATATAGAGGAGTAGAGAGTTGGCTAAATGTTTGGTATGATCTTTATGCAGAGATGGAATCCATTTATCTTCAGAGGGGAGCAAGATTGTAGTGAAGGAGATCCTGAAGGTTATTGAAGAAGTAGACTGGGAACCAAATCTAAACTGGAAGATAATGCCTTCAGAATTTTCCGAGGATTCACCGTACGATCCTGTCAGTCCTGCTGGAGTTAATTTGAACATCTCAAATTCAAACTCTACATTCCACGGAACCATGATGAATTCCTTCGATTTTTGATTCAATTTGTACCGAAAGTGAACATTATTTCTCTTTTTTAAAATCAAACCTAACCAAGTTTGCCAATTTGATTCGGTTATGCACATCCTTAAAAGTAGTACCCTAAAGAATATAGCAGGAGAGGGAACCAAGCATAAATCATTATTGTCCTAGCTTAAGATCTAGTCGAGCGATGCACCTAAACTACCAAACCGTTTTACGACTAATCCCCATTACTATTTTGCTATTGCAAGACTACACATGGGAGAGGTTCAAAAAACAAAAACTACACAATGGTCAAATATTTTTGGACTTGATTTCAAACAAAGTGGTAATCTACCTCGACATGGCGAGTCTGACCTTGAAAAATGTGACTTGATGAGAGAAAACAGCTCCTATGTTATCACCCCACACATATGGAGGAGTTGGTATTGGCACACCAAGTTCTTGAAGACATTAAAGCCATTTCAGCACAACACTAACATCGTCAACAGCTTTAAATCCGGTTCCGTAGATGAAAGAGCCACAAAAGTACATTGTTTCGAAGAAAATTGAATTTGTGTTTGTTGAAAGATCTTAATAAAGGACATATGGCACATCAAAAATTGTGAAGCAAATTCTGGGAGTTTATTGAACAATAAGTCAACAGAACAAGTGGATAGTCTATTGATTAAAGAAAAAATTCTTGTTGATTCAAACTTCGTACCTATGGGATAAGGATAGCGAAGGGGAAAAATTCGAAGATTTCATGTAGTCTTTGATCAAAATCAATCTGATTTATTTTGTACCAATCGCTCAATGATAAAATGGGTCAGACTCTATAAGATTAAACCTATGAGACTTAAGGAATGATAAAAAGATATAAGAAAAAGAAAGAGACAGAGAGAGAAAAAGAAAATAACAATAATAATAAAAATAAAATGAAGTAGGAAGTAGAAGAGCACATATTCCAAATGAATAAATTCAAACTCGAAAAAATCCTAATTCAAGAAAAATGAGGGGAACGTACGCAAAAAGGAAAACTCATAGAAGAGGCAAATAGAGCTTTTGCACATTTTCGTTAACCCGCGAACATGATCTATATAGACACATAGACTCATGTAGCCATACATCTCGATCAAAAAAAAAGTCAATAGAAAGAAAGAATCAGAACGGATCGCTATATTTATCGAAACAAAGGAAAAGGAAGTGGGAGATGAAATATAAAATCATGGATCAATTAAACACTCTCACAGACTTGCTTAAGAATAAGAAAGAGCTAAACACATGAAATAACATTTGATCGTACTATTTATGAGGATTCTGTAAATATTCCATTCTAATAAAGTTTGATACAATTAGGACTCTTTTGGTGATTTGATGCAGTTACTAATTGATCTAGCATGTACTAGTGAGGTTCGTTTAATATCCAAAAATTGCTCAGAGGTAGGGTTGAATCTAAATGTTGGCTAGGTAGGCGTCGTGCAGCAAGAGGAGTAGTTATGAACCTATAGACCATCCCCATAAAGTGGTGAAGGGAGGGCCCTGATTGGTAGGGAAAAAAAACTTGCAACCCCTTGGGATTATCGTTCACTTGAAAGAAAAAATAGAAAAGGAAAAATTTATTTCTCACAGGCAACGCTTGATACCATGTTATGAAACAATTTGAGAAGAATTCGTAGAGTATTATGTTCAACAATTACGTCAGTATTTATACAAACATAGAATCTCTATTCCAGGGAGGAAATTTTATTCTAAAATATGACCAAACATGGTCAATCAAATCAATTAGTTTAAAATATAGACACTAATTAATAGACTAATTCATCCTAATATAATTACCTTCCTATACTTTTAAAATCAGTAATAAATAAATCTGCTTCACATGTTTAAAAAACGCTTAATACTAACAATTAACCCGCTAATGCCCGTTAACAATTAGAGTAGGTCTAAATAAAAAAAATAGCAGATCCCAAGTGAAATATATGGGAAAAGACAGATACCCCATGTCAGCCTACTCCACAAGCACTGCATTTCTCAAGTGATTTGGTGCAAATTCATAAAGAGAGCTTCATCAGCTATCAAGTGATTTGGTGCACAAATCTTACCAGCTTTTCGGGTGATTCAGTGCAAATGTAAAGCAATGATCAAGTGGCGGTTGCATAGCCCTCGACTAGTTTCCAGTATTTGCTTCCGACTCTTGTTTTCCTGGGACGATAACTCTCCAACTCAAAAATATCAAAAAGAAAACCATACAAGACAATTATCTGGTTTCCTCTTACCATGTCACTGGATCTTGAACATGTTCTTCAGTTTGGCAACCAGCCTCCATTCATCTGTTGAGAGATCATCCTATACACGTAAAGGAAAACTTTAAGCAAAAAAATATAAAATACAAAAACTTGAATGTCTCGAGGCTTAGCATATTTATTACTTGCATTCCCTTTTCTAAGAATAAAAAGGATAGTGCTGTTTTTTATTTAAAAGAATCCAGTATCTGGAAGTTGGATATGTGAACACAAAAATCTAATATATCGGAAGGAGAGGATCCCTCCCTATCCTGGGATCTTCAATAGTCTAACTGCAATGCTCTCAACCATATGGTGAAGAGAACTGACAAGCTTTATCAACCAGAATTCAAGCACAATTTAGGTAGAAGCAAATACATGCAGGTCTCAAACAAATAACATTACATTTCAGCAAAGCTAGTTTTGCAGTTCACAAAAAAAAATTATAGGCACATGTATCACCCAACCTAATAATACTAAGGAATGCCAAAATAGACGATAACTCAAACTGAAATTGAAGAATAAAAAATATATATTGTCATCCGTACTACAAAAGAAAGATTGAAAAATGCCATAAACGTTCTTTGCAATTTACCAACCCCCGTCACTACTCACGTGAGGTCTCCGTCTTCTAATATAACGACATTACCTAACTTACCTTGCTATTTATAATTTTTTTAATTTTTGCTAGGCATATTCAAACTATGTTGTTCCTATCTGATTGATTTTTCTTTCACAAGCATGGTTCATGCACTTAGAGAACTTTAGCAGAAAAGCTAATTTCCTCACGTACAAATAGCTACATAAGTGCTGTTTAAAGTCTATCATTCATTTAGTCATCAACAGAGATCTGCGACAATGCATAGAGTAATACACTAATGGCTTATTGAATGCCGGAACTTCCCCAGTGAGAGTTAATAGAGAAAATTAGATTCTGATGTTTGGTGACATTTAGGGCTGTTAATGTTTGAATAGATAGTTCTGGAGTCAACAGTGCAACTTACACCTTTAGTGCTTGGACTAAATGACAGTGAACCTTTAGTACAGATGCATAGAAAAAGAAATAGCCACCAGGCAGTGAAAACTGGTAATAGTGCAAGCATCAGGCAGTAGACCAAGCATTTCTTGGTGACATGAAGGTGAAAATGTTGATTAGGGAGAAAAAATGTTAATATAAATAGATTGCAAACTAGTCCTTCTTGTTTCAACACTAAATTAAATATTACTTTAACAGTTTACTTTTAAGACTTTTTAATCCCTCTGTAGAACTAATATATGCTTAGTCCCTCAAGTTAATTAGGAAATACAATAACAACTTTACAGTCCCTGAAAATTCACCAAATGGGGAACTCAAGTATTGTTTTACTTAATAAATTAAAATCTGAAAGACTAACATGTAAATTTACTTTAAAAGTGAGTGACTAGAAATAACACGAGGTCTAAAATGAACATTTTCCAAAAAGCCGACGATCTCATCAAATTTTGAACCATAAAAGATTCAATTAGCAGTTCTGAAAAAGGCCTAAATGCAGAAAAAAAATCACCAACTTTTGCGTGTTTTGCATATTTAATATAAACTTTTAATTTTGGCAAAAAAAAGTACACGAACTTTCCAATATTTGCAATTAAGACACCGACATCGTTTTGGATGTAAAACGGCACCATTTTGGATGTAAAATGACACCATTTTTCAAAGGAAACGCAAACGTGGTCTTAATTGCAAAAATTGGAAAGTTCGTGTACTTTTTTGCCAAAATTAAAAGTTTATGTTAAATATGCAAAACACGAAAAAAAGTTGGTGATTTTTGATGCATTTAAGCCTTTGAAAGAAGATAGGAAGTTTTAGCAGTGTACTCATTAGTCATCATGCTTGCCAATGTGCAATCCAAGGCTCTTAAAAATGGTACCAAACTCCAGAAAATACATTCAAGATGGAAACACTTCATTAACCTAGGTGACCAGGGCCTCTTACCTATATCTCCAAAAACTCAATATCCCATTTCTGTTTTTGACATTTCCTCAGGATGTGTTTCTTACAGGCAAACAACGGCGGGAATTTTCAATTTTTGATCCTTACTATTACATTACATAAATAGCTAATATGTCAAAGAAAATAGGTAATATTATAATAAAATGATGAGGGATACAATAATCTCTCATTAGAAATCTTGGTGCCTAAGGTTCAACACATAAATGACTATGAAGAAGAAAAAAAAGTAATCAAGCATAAGCAGGCAGCAACTCACAATGACATTTGGACCCTCCAGCTTTTTCTTTTATGTTTTTTTATTTTTATTTTCTATAAGCATGAACCATTTAGTTAACAATCTATCCTCAATCAGAATAACAGATTTCAAATCCCAAGCACTTACCCGGTAATTAGTCTCAAGAACATCAATTGACCTCCTCGAAATATGGCTGACAAGACGATTTTCATCATTAAAATGCCTTCCGTACATTTTTTGCTGCTGCTCAGGACTGTTAATAATCTGAAAAATAACAAAGCACCCATTAGGGCCAAATCAAACTAAAAACCTAGATTCATCGGAAAAATAAAACATACGCAAACAACAAAAGATCAAAAATTCAGAATTCAACCTTAATTGACACATGCTGGCCTTTCTTGGCATAATCGACAGGCTTATTGTTAATCTCAATGGAAGCAACTCGGCCAATGTCAATAAAATCTTTGGCAGGAACACAAATTGGTGTCCCGACCTGAGTGAATAAAACAGTGCATTAGATGAGCGTTCAGATATAATTGTTTATGTACAAAATAACCTTTTCCAAAATACATATAACCAATAGAGTGTATGCGTGTGCGTATACAAAAATAACCTTTTTCAAAATACATATAGCCTATATAGTGTGCGGGTGTGTATATAAATATATTAATACAGAGGCATTGGCATCATTTTGAAGAAACTGACCATTTGCTCATCAAAATATTTAATAAATGGGCAACATCGAGTGTTATGCATGTAGCCAAGTACTAAAAAGATTATTTGTAAATATGCATAGATCTTGTTAATCGTGGACAAATACATTTAGAGGAAACCAAGGCCATATACCCAAAAAGATATACGAGCATATCACAAGCAATTAAGCACATGATAAAAGCCATGAGAGCCAAAATAATAATCCCTAAATTAATATCTTTGCTATGCCTTTTAAAAGTAATACACACCTTAAGTATGCCTTCAGTAACTTCAACTCCTATGATAATAGGATCTTTCTTGTTATTTATGTAAGCAGGTAAAATCTTAAGTATGCAAGGGAACACTGCTTCACCAGCAGCTTTCTTCTTCTTTTCCTCCTTCAGATTGTCAATATAAGTATTGAATTGACCAAATAAGTGATAAATGATGTCAGCCATGAAAATTTTCACACCAAGCTCATCTGCAAGTTCCCGAGTCTCTTGTGACATTTTAACATCAAATCCCAAGATAGTGGCATACTCCTTTTTCTTCTCAAGCATTACACTGGCCTTCATAACATCCTTCTTGTGCACTGGGCCTATGCCTACGCCACTAACAGGAATGCTCACCGCTGGTGACTTCAAAAATTCCAGCAATGCTTCCAATGACCCCAAGGTGGATGCTTGGACATAGACTCCCTCATCACTCTTTTCAATACGGTTCATCACCGATCTCACATCTTCCATTGCTGCTTCCTTGACGTCTTCCAGATGATCATTTGGTCCCACTACATATAGACCCGTGCTAGCAAGAGCATGCTCAAGGCCCTGCATCAAGAGAGAGAAAAAGAAAACAGGAAGTCCTGTTGGTATAAGACTAAGTTCATGAAAATTAGAAATGCACAATGACAAGGTATAAAGGCTGCAAATTTTCATGAAATTGGCAATTCAACGCAATGCGCTACTGCATCACCTGTGCACTGATCTTGATACCCTGTGCAGCCTTGATTTCTTTGTGATGCAGATAGGCACCCTGAATTCAGAAAATAACCAAATTACTATACAATTAATGAGACAGAGGAATTACAATTTTAGAAGCTACTCTGATAACAGAGAGCATGATTCCTGAATAAATGAAGCATGATAAGTTCTTCATTGAGTAATAAAAGAAAGATTTCTTTTAAACAAAGTAGATGCATGAAACCCAAAATCAACACGTGACTTAATAAACCACATTAAGGATGCATGCATGATGTATATCTTTTTGAAAGTCCTGGAAATATATGAGGGAAAAGAAACTCAAAATGCTCATGGAAAAAAAGATGGCAAAAATCTAAAAGCACACGTTAATATTCCTAACTTAAGCAACAAGTTCCCGACCAAAAAATTAAGATAAAAAGTTTCTAAAAGAAAACTATTATGAAAAAAAAATTAATGAATAATTAAAATCAAAACCAAAAAAAATGAAAATATTCTTAAGAAGAACAGTGGCGAAGAAAGAAGCATTAATGAAAATTTAATATTTAAGCAACAAATCTCCTACTCTCCCCAAAGAATTAAATTAAATGACACATTATGTCGTACAACAAATAAGTTACATTAACCAAGACAAATCAGTGGACCCAAAGGCATTGCATTCATCTTATTTAGAAATTAGAACTAGATTGATTTTTCAGTACAAAAGGCAGTAGATTAGTGACTCCTCTCACTATGTTCTGCAGTTGAGAACTATTCTTGAAGTCAGGCAAATGCAACAGAAAATTACGCGATTTCAAAAGACCTTCTGCTGATCTTTCAAGACATTAGATGGCTATAGATCAGTCCATATTCCTAATGAGCAAGCTTTCTCTTTTAATCCATGAAGGGGCAATGCAAATATCACGAGTTCCTTGGAGCATTGAATTAAAGTTGTTAAGTATTGTTCAATACAAAAGCTATGCCCTTCTGTAATCCTGGAAACTACCAAAACATTTCTAATTCCAAAATAAACTGCAGCTGATATACCTATCCCTAAGTGACTTTTGAATCTTCATCCAACAAGAAAACTACAGAATAATATACACATGGTAAGAAAACATTAAAGAAGCCTAAGCACAGACCTTGACCCGAAGTTCCTTCATTGGGTGAGGTGTCAGCAGAGCTCGAATAGTGGTAACAATAGGTCCCTAGAAAGCAAATTCAATCAAAAAGACAATAAATGACCATTTCATATCTTAAACAGAAATAGTGTTTGAGCTTGCCTGAAAGCCGCAGACAACAATTTGATCTCCTTCATGAAGCACCCCATTAACTAACACAACATCAATTGTTGTTCCATGGCCTTCAATAACCTTAACCTCCAACACTGTACACTGGCAGATGGAAACAGAACAACAATAAGATATCTTAAAGTTAAAGCATTCCTGCAAGAGTGAGAAGTCAGAGAACAGACATACCTGTACTTCATTGCTATATGTAAGTTTCTCGATCATGGTTTTCTGAGTCCATTGAACAAGCAACAGTAACATATCAGGAATGCCTTCTCCGCTGTTATAAGCAAAACAGACATAAGTGTCCATCCACAAGCTATGATGCATGAAAACCTTAAGAAAACTACATTTTCCTGTTTCCGAAACTCCCTAAAACTCACAAGAAACATTAAGGGACAGTTTCGGTAAATAACAAAAAATAGACCTATTTCCTAAGAGAAACCGTTTCCTGTATAAAATATCTACAAAAAATAATTCCATAAACAAATTCAATCTTCTTACTTTTATTGGATTATATAATGCTTTTATTGTAATTATAACTTTAAAATATTAATTTCAATTATGGTTATAAAAGTTTTAGAAGAGATCTTTTTATTATAAATTTTGATTTTATGTATATTAAATAATATATTTAATTAATTTTCATAAATATATAATAATTTAAAAAATTAAAATTTATAAATTAATAAGCATGTACTTGATGCTTTATTACTAACACGTTTCCACCGCATTTCCGTTCCCTATATTTTGAAAAACAAAATTGGATGTCGGAATCAAAGGAGTGCCGAAAAGAGAAGACTGGGAGGATTAACATTATACCTAATAGCACTAGTAGGAACAATACTGAACGTTTCTCCCATATCCTTATTTTTATAGTACAGCTCAGTATTCAGTCCTTGCTCCTTGAACTGAGTTATAATCTGAATCAAACAAAAGCAAAAATAATGATAATAAGCACAGGTATTCTTACAAATAATACAAAACCTAGTAAGAAAAAATTAATTAAATATGCATGACCTCTGTAAGCCTCCTACTGAATTCATTTTGCACATCTTTAGACTGTTGCTTCATTGCCTTCATTATCGGTGCATTGCGACAAACTTTCCATCCATAGAGCCTGTCCACCTGAAAAGTTTATGAAAGAAAGATGAGCAAATAGCATTGCTATAGAGAGCCTGAATAAATGATTCAGATATTGGCACAGCACCTTATTCAATGCAACAATAAATTCTGTGTTCCTTAATTTCAAGAGATTAAGTGATTCTATTGTTTGTGGCTCCAAACCATGCATAAGGTCCACAACCAAGATTGCGATGTCACACAAACCAGAGCCCCTTGAACGTAAATTAGTGAATGATTCATGGCCAGGTGTATCAATGACCAATAGACCGGGAACCTTTAGTTTTGCATCAGCTTTCAATTCCTTGGTTTTCTCTCTTATGTTCTCAGCAGGAAAGTATGTTGCACCAATCTGCTGTGTTATCCCCCCAGCTTCACCTTTCTGGACATTCGTGCCTCGGATACAATCCAGCAGTTTGGTTTTACCAGCATCAACATGGCCCATAATACAACATATTGGAGAACGAAGATTTTCTTCACCTTCTTTAGGAATGTCATATAAAGGTGATGTTTTATTTTTTGCAGCAGCATATTTTGTTCTGTTTTTGTCCCTAGTTTCAACCACACCCTGTGAGGGAGCAAGTATTTGGGCTGCAACTGCAGACTTGGCAGCTGGAGGAGGGTCTGAGAAAAAGAATAATAAATACAAATGAACTTTCTATCAATAAACAAGTATAATAGAAGCAAAAGGGAGCATAAGAGACAACAAGAGAACTTTCTATTAAAAAGGCAGATTAGGATATATACTGAACCTGGATTGCGAGAAGCCAAAACAGCACTTCTTTTCTCTTTCTTTTGGAATTCGGAATCAGTCTCCTCATCATCAAATGCACCCCTAACATTAAGGTTAACATCATCCCAGCTCCTTGCGTCCCACTCCTCATAAGCTTCATCGTCCTCCGTCCCAGTCTCCTCAGTCGCAACTTCTGCATTATCTTCTACCACCTTGTCTAGTTCCGCTGATTCTACCTCAATCTTAATGTCTTCTTGTCCTTTCACCTCTTCCGTAGCTTCCACAATTTCCCCCAATCTAGTTGTCGCATCACCAAACGCATGTAGTTGAGCAGTAGGTTTTGATTTCTTATTCTGGCACTTGGGCCTCATTGTTGGTGCACCTTCTTTGTCTACTGCAGAGATAGTAGTAATACCAGCATTAGCAAATATTTGGTTTCTCATAGCCTCTAATCGCCGCTGTGCCTCCTTCTGCTTCCCTGTTAAGAGTTTGCCTTCTTGTTTCTTCTTCAAATGTTTCTCTTTTTCCCTTTCCTTCTTCCGACGCTTAGCCTCTTCTGCTTGCCTCTCAAGCTCTTCTTGCCTAATCTTTTCTTCGTCCTCCTTCCTTCTCTTCTCCTCTTCTTCCCTAGCCTTCCTCTCCTCCATCTCTTTTCGCCTAGCAAGTGCCTCTTGCATCTCCCTCACATGCTTGGGCACTTTTTTATCCACAGCTTTACCTTTTGTCTCCGCTTTATCTTCTTCCTTTTTTTCCTCCTTCCCCTCTGAAGGGGCGACAGCAGCAGCTTTCTTCTCCTTTTCCTTCTCTTTTTTCTTCTTCTTCTTCTTTGCGGCAGCAGACTCTTCTTTCTCTTCCTCACCTGAGGCATTCTCAGTTAGAACTTGTTCAAGATGCACCTGCTTGCTCTCCTCTTGTCGAGGAGAAACAGAGGAATTCTCATTAGGTAGCCCCTCACCAAGCTCTGCGAGAATCTTATCCAAATCATCCTCTTCTTGCACAGTCCTTACACTCTTATTCTTCTTCTTCTTTAAAGCTTCTACTACCTCTTCCATAGCGCCTTCCTTACCCTCACCATCACCAACTTTACACTCCAAATTCTTTTCGTTCCCTTTTTCGCCTCTCTTCTTACCGGTAAGTAGAAAATCACCATTCAACTCCTCAGATAATGCCGTATCAATTGCATACTCATCATCATCAATCACACCTTGCTTTTTCTTCAACTTCCCACCGCCACTTCGATGCGGATTCTCATCACCAACCGCAGTATTAGACTTCTTTCGACCCATTAAGCACTAAACCACAGTTACACTCAGTTCCGTAAATTCAATTCTGTCTCATAAACCGAATAATAAAACCTAATCACATAATAACCAATCAAAATTAAAATACATACATCAATACATATACATAAAAGGATAAACCGCCGTTAAACCCTAACGTTCATAACAAATCAAAACAAACAATGCTAAACGAATATAAACTTCTAGTAAACAGATAATTTAAATTCAAGATCATCACCAATGGTTCCAATTGAATTACATAAATACAATACGTAAAACTAATAATAAAAGATGGAAAAAAAATGAATTTGAGATGAGAACATACTCTTTTCACAGACTGAGAAGAGAATTGTGTGATTTCGTGCCGTCTGGATAATTGAGCGACGACGTTGATCGGAGGTTGAGCTTTGGCGGCAAAAAATAAATAGTTCTTTAATAGCAGTAGGAAACAGAAAAACAGTTAAGATTCTACTACGTGCTGCATTATGTAGTAGGAGGGTAAACGGCCGGGCCGGACCGGGCCGAACCCGAGTTAGGTCAAGTTCGAGTATGTTATACAGGTAGAGTTCCAATTCGACTCGAATATAAAATAAAAATAAAATATTTTAAAAATTAGCATATTTAATGTATTTTAAAAATAAAATACATGTCTTCTTTTAAATAATAAACTCGTTTACTTATTTAAACTCGTGAGTCTCGCGAGCCTTTTTAACTAATATTCGAATTCAACTTGAGATGAAACTCGAGCAGATTTCGAGTAACTCATAAAATAGCCCGACTTGTTTGTACCCCTAAATTAATATTGGAATAGGGTTTTATTATGTTTATTATAAAATAATTTTATTTGGTTGACTTATAATTTTTCTATTAGATAAAAAAAAATGATGGTAATTTATTCAATGGTGACAAGTGGATGATACAAGAATAATTTTATCAAAAAAAAAAATCGTTGAAGTATCCATAATAATATTTGTGTTAGATTTTTAAGAGTATCTCCATTGCAAATACTATTTTTTGTGCTATCTTTAGCATAAAAAATATAAAATGATAAATATGTTATATATTTTAAATCTTTGCTCCAATTCAAAATGTTATGTTATATTAGATGAACATACAGTTCAGTCTATCAAAGTTCTCAGCTTCTCAAGATTGAAGAAATTAATTAGAAGCTTATTGTTGTAATCTGTTATTTTCTGTTATGACAGCTAGCTAAACAAAACGGTATCATTTTGTTTATAACAGATAATTAAACAAAACGTCAGCGTTTTGTTTATAGCCGTTGTGTCCTTTAGATTAGAAACAATAAGAGAATGACACGTGCAAAGTCAGTTCTCTATTTATATTAGCTGTAATATTTTTCTTAAGGTTAAATGAGAATTTCTCATCTTTCTGCTTTCTTCTTAAATCTTCTTCTTCTTCTTCAAAGCTTATCAACTCCTAAATTCTAATATGGTATCAAAGCAAAAAAATATCAAATACAAAGTTTCATCTTCAATTTCTAATCTGATTCGAATTCAATTCCAGTTCAATTCTAAATCTTTAATTCAATTTTACATTTCTTTATTCTTGATTCTGCTATAATTTCATATTCTCAATCTTCATAAAACCTAAAAATGTCGTTTCCAGTCTTAGAAACAGACAATCCATCAAGTCCTTATTACTTACATCCTAGTGAAAATCCCTCATTGATTCTTGTTTCTCCACCATTAAATGGACAAAATTATCATTCTTGGTATCGTTCCATGAGAATGTGTCTCTTATCAAAGAATAAAGTTAAGTTTGTTGATGGTAGTATTTCAATTCCTGCAAAAAGTAGTGAAATTTTTCCAGTTTGGGAGAGGTGTAACACCATGGTCCTTTCTTGGATATTAAGATCATTGTCACCTTCTATTGCTCAGAGTATTCCGTGGATTGACAATGCCATCGATGTGTGGAAGGATCTTTTTGACAGATTCTCTCAAGGTAATGCAGTTAGAGTTTCTGAGTTACAAGAGGAAATATATTCTTATAAGCAGAATAATCTTACAGTAACAGATTTCTTTACTCAATTAAAGATTTTATGGGATGAATATGTTAATCTTAGGGTTGTTTCAGTATGTTCTTGTAATCCATAATGCACTTGTGATGCTTTAAAGACAGTTAAAGAATATCAAGAAAGTGATTATGTTATTAGATTTTTGAAGGGTTTGAATGAACATTATTCTGTTGTTAAGAGTCAAGTGCTTATGATGGAGCCATTACCTAAGATTAACAGAGTTTTTTCTCTTGCTCTTCAACATGAAAGACAGTTAGGTTTGGTTATTAATGGTAGTAATCAATTGATAGAACCTTCTGTTTTTGCTGCTCAAGGATCTTATTCAACTCAGAATTCCTATCAAAGAAGACATGTATTCAATCCCTTTAATAATAGAAGTTTTAGGCCACCTGGTAATACTTTTGGTTCAGTAGGTAACACTTTTAAGCCACAGGGGGGACAAAGAAAGTTTTATACTCCAAATAATGGGAAACCAATTTGTAGTCATTGTGGTTTGTCTGGACACACTATTGATATCTGTTTTAAAAAACATGGTTATCCTCCTGGTTTTACTCCTACTTTTTGACCTAAATTTAGACCTCAGAATTTTACTAATAAAGTTGGTGAGGTTATCTCTGAAGGACAAGAGGGTGCTTATTATATGAATCAAGATCAGTCTGTTGATCAATATGATTCTTATAATGAATCTGAGTATTATAATAACAATACTGTTGGAGGTATGCAAACTGGACCTGGATTATGCAATCAAGATAATGTTGCTACTGGAGCCAATGCTCAGAATGAAGTGTGTAATCAGTCAGTAATAACTCAAGAGCAATATACTCAACTTATGTCAATGCTGCAACAAAATAATAATCAGTTGAGTGCAAATTCACCAAGGATTAATACTGTCTCAACAAATGTTTCCAAGGAGAATGAGCATAAAGGTACACATTTTCTTTCTTATTCTTATTTTAAGAATTTTGCAGCATGTGCATATCTTATAAAACCTGTTCATAATAATTTATCTTGGATTGTTGATTCTGGTGCAACTGATCATATTGTTTGTTCTTTAAATGAGTTTACTTCTTGCAAAACTGTTACAAATGTTTATGTAACATTACCAAATTCTCAAAAGATAGCAGTTAATCACATAGGTACAGTTAAGTTTAGTCAAGATTTTAGTCTATTTAATGTGTTATTTGTTCCTGGGTTCACTTTCAATCTTATTTCTACTAGTAAATTGACTGCTCATCATAATAATTTGTGTTTAATTATTCATAAAGATGTTTGTATTATACAGGACATCATCAATTGGAAGATGATTGGATTAGCTAAGCATAAACATGGACTTTATTATCTAGATAAAGCTCAGTTTAAACAAGAAAAGAATGATTCTGTTTGTATTAATTCTGTTGATTCTAGTTGTGATAGTTCTTCTGCTTTGATGAATTCTGTTAATGCACACAGTTTGTGGCATTTTAGATTAGGACATTTGTCTAATGATAGGTTAAAGTGTTTGCAAAGTTTTGATTCATCAATCAAAATTCCTTCTGAAAGTCATTGTACAACTTGTCATTTATCAAAGCAAAAGAAAATTCCATTTTCTATTAGTAAAACTATTGTTAAAAATTGTTTTGATTTAGTTCATATTGATTTATGGGGCCCTGCCAGAATGTGTTCTTTGTATGGTCATAAGTACTTCTTAACTATTGTAGATGATAAAAGTAGATATACATGGCTTTTCTTGTTAAAAGCAAAATCTGAAGCTAGATTAATAATTCAAATTTTTTGCATGTATGTTGAAACACAGTTTAATGTCAAAATAAAATGTTTTAGGTCTGATAATGGCTTAGAATTTCATATACCTAGTTTTTATGCTTCTAAGGGTATAGTACATCAAACAATCTGTGTTTACACTCCTGAACAGAATTCAGTGGTTGAAAGAAAACATCAACACATTTTGAATGTTGCTAGATCTATTAAATTTCAAGCTTCTTTACCATTAAGTTTTTGGTCAGATTGTGTTTCTCATTCTGTTTTTTTAATAAACAGAATTCCATCTCCAACTATTGAAAATAAAAGTCCTTTTCAGGTTCTTTATAATACAAATTCTTCTTTTGAAAATCTGAAAGTTTTTGGTTGCTTGGCATATGCATCCACCATTTCTCATAATAGAGATAAATTTTCACCTAGAGCAACACAGTGTGTTTTCCTTGGTTATCCAGAAAATACAAAAGGCTTTAGGTTATATGACATTAGTTCTAAAAAAGTTATTATATCTAGAAATGTTAGGTTTTATGAACATCTCTTTCATTATAAAGATAAAGGCAATATTTCTCCTATTGATTTGTCTAGCAGTGTTCTACCTGCAGTTTTGGATTCATTAAGTATAGATTTATCTTTGTCTCAACATGTTAATGAACCTGTTAGAAATAATGGTTATGTTAATGATAATAATATTCATGATTTGGATAATGGTGTTCCTGTTGCTATGAGTAATGTTGACATAATACATGATTCTGTTATATCAGTAAGTTTGAGTTCTGATTTTGTAGAAAATAATGGAATAGTTTCACTTAGAAAGTCTTCTAGAAAAATTAGTCAACCAGCTTATCTAAAAGATTATATTTGTAAGAGTTCCAACTTAGTTCTCACTACACCTCATTTATTTAAGAATGTTTTTACTTATGATAGTCTTAGTCAGAATCATAGAATTTTTTCAACTCAAATAGACTTAAACATAGAACCTAAAACTTATGCAGAAGCAGTTAAACAAGTTGCATGGCAAGAAGCTATGAATAATGAAATAAGAGCTTTAGACCAGAATAACACTTGGACATTAGTTAAACTGCCAGAAGGTAAAACTCCAATAGGATGTAAATGGATTTATAAAATAAAATATAAAAGTGATGGTTCAGTAGAAAGGTACAAGGCTAGACTAGTAGCAAAAGGGTATACACAGCAAAATGGCATAGACTATATTGACACTTTTTCTCCAGTAGCTAAGATGTCAACCATTAGAACTGTCTTAGCTTTAGCTGCATCTAAGAACTGGATATTGCAGCAACTAGATATAAATAATGCATTCCTCCATGGGGAATTGCATGAAGAAGTGTATATGCAGGTTCCTCTTGGATTAAAGACTGCAGATTTAAGGATAGTGTGCAAACTCAATAAATCTCTTTATGGGTTGAAGCAAGCCAGCAGGCAATGGAACTTGAAGCTCACTGAAGCATTAGTCTCACAAGGATATGTTCAAGCCAATTCTGATTCATCTCTGTTCATAAAAAAAGAAGGTTCAGTCATTTACAGCACTTCTAGTGTATGTAGATGATGTGATATTAACAGGAGATGATACAAGAGAAATAGACAGGATCAAAAGTTTTATGCATGAAGAATTCAAAATTAAAGACATTGGAGCATTAAAATATTTTCTGGGATTGGAAGTTGCAAGATCCACACAAGGAATCAACTTATGTCAGAAGAAGTACACTACAGATTTGTTAAAAGACACAGGATTCCTTGGTTCCAAGCCTGCATCAACCACAATGACTTCAAATACAAGACTACTTAAAGAGGATAGTCCTGCTTTTTCAGATGTCCAAGCCTACAGAAGATTAGTTGGCAAACTAATATATTTGTGCAATACAAGGCCTGACATTTCTTTCCCAGTGCAGCAATTGTCACAATACCTGGATTGTCCAACAGAAAACCATTATGCTGCAATTTCAAGAGTATTAAGGTATTTAAAGAAAAATCCAGGACAAGGACTTTTATTTCCAAGTTCAAGCACATTCAAGCTTAGAGCTTTTTCAGACTCTGAGTGGGCAACATGTTCAGATACAAGAAGGTCTATTACAGGTTACTGTGTATTCTTTGGGGATTCTTTAATTTCATGGAAAACAAAGAAACAGCCTACAGTTTCTAAGTCTAGCTCTGAGGCTGAATACAGATCCTTAGCCAACATAACCTGTGAACTTCAATGGTTAACCTACTTGCTAAAAGAATTAGATGTTCAGCTTCCTTCACCAGCAGCAGTTTACTGTGATAATCAATCTGCCTGTCATCTTGCACATAACCCAGTATTTCATGAAAGGACGAAACATATAGAGATAGATTGCCATATAGTAAGGGAGAAGATTCAGTCTGGTCTTATTCATCTCTTTCCTGTGTCATCTGAAAATCAACTTGCAGATTTTTTTACAAAGCCTTTCACCATCTTTATTCCTGAAGTTCATCAACAAGCTGGGGCTTCATGACTTATACGCACCAGCTTGAGGGGGGATATTAGATGAACATTCAGTTCAGTCTATCAAAGTTCTCAGCTTTTCAAGATTGAAGAAATTAATTAGAAGCTTATTGTTGTAATCTGTTATTTTCTGTTATAACAACTAGCTAAATAAAACGGTATCGTTTTGTTTATAACAGATAATTAAACAAAACGTCAGCGTTTTGTTTATAGCCGTTGTGTCCTTTAGATTAGAAACAATAAGAGAATGACACGTGCAAAGTCAGTTCTCTATTTATATCAGCTGTAATATTTTTCTTAAGGTTAAATGAGAATTTCTCATCTTTCTGCTTTCTTCTTCAATCTTCTTCTTCTTCAAAGCTTATCAACTCCTAAATTCTAATATGTTAAGTGATAGATATCTAACTTTGAAAATGAATTGAGTTGCTCGTGACTTAATCAAAGATTAACCCAAAAAAATCAAGTAAAAAATTTGAATTTAATCTAATAAGCCGAACTCAAGCTACTCGAGTGTAATCTTCAGTCGAGTTTGAGTATCAATGAAAGAGGCTCGTCTTGTGCGCCTAAATCACCCTATTATATAAATTAAATGAGTTAATTTTATATTTTTTTAATAATTTTTTTTCTAAATTGAACTTGAACTCTAGTATTTCGGATGTCATTTAAACTTGAACTCTAGTATCTCGGGTATCGTTCAAGCTCAATCTCGGACATGAAATTTAAACTCATTCGAGCTCGAGTTTGGCATGACTCAGGATCGACGTTCGTTTTTCTAAATACGATGTTGTTAAATTTTTTTAAAAGAATGTTATCAAAATACAGCATGGTCATTTTAATAATTCGTATAAAATTTATTAAAATATTTAGTATTATATATTTCAGTCAATGTATATTTCCAATATAAAAAAATTAAAATCACTTCTACTCTTAAATATAATTGAAAAATTCAATGTTTAAATTTTTTTATTTTTAAAATTTTATTTTGAGCTATATAATAATAATTTAAACATTCAATAAGAATAATTTAAAATTTTAGTTAAAATAATTGTCAAATAAATAAATGAATTGACATTATTATTTAAATATGTTAAGTTCATTAAGCAAATGTATTTGTCTATTCACAAATTTATATTGTTTGTTAAAAGTATCATTATCTTTAAAAAAATTCATATATATCATCACCTTTTAACATTTGTCAAATGTACCCCTAGTCTGTTTAGAGATGATGTAGCTCGATGTGTCATATACGGCATGTACAATTAATTTGTACATATAGATAAATAACATCGCGCCACATCAGACCAAAATTATTCGTATTTATATTTGACAAATATTGAAAAGATGGTGTGTGTATGTGTATATAATAAAATTGAAAGATCATAATATTTATGACAAACATGCCAAAATTGTAGATAGATAGATGTATTTTTCGATTCATAAAGTCATTAGAAATATAATATTTACTAATTACATACTTAATTTTAATTTAATCATGTTAAAAAATTTAATTTTTTACATGGATAAAAATAATTTATAGTTCAAAATAAAAATTTATTATAAAATAATATATATATATATATATATATATATAATATTAATTTTATATTATATTATATTTTTAATATTTATTAAAAACAAATACTATTAAAATAAATGAGATATTAAATTTTTTTCCAATAAATAGAATTTAATTGACTAAAAATAAATTACAATAACATATAAGAAATATAAAAAGTAAAATATATATTTATTTTTTCATTTTACAATTCACGATGTCATGGCATTCTCTAATAGAAAGACCTACTTTTGATGAAAGTAAAGAAATTAAAGACGAAAAATATGAAAGTGCAGGAATTTAACAATGGCTGTCTAAATTAAAAAAATATAAACAAATTATACAGATCTTAAATAAAATATTAATTTAAATATTCACGTATAAAATATTAAAGAGAAAATCACATTTTTACCACATTAATTAATCAGTATTTCACAAATTACCACCTAGCTCTCCTATTTTACAGTACTACCAAAAACAATCAAAACTTTTCACCACCACCATCCCTATCATATGATGCCACGTGTAATAGATAGCTCATTACTGTTAGTGAGAATCTACCACGGGATCCGCGCCTTATTTGTTGTTGCATTCTCTTAAAACACGGGTTTCTTTCCTAACTGATTCAAATAACACTTGATTTTTTTCCTTTTTAAAAGATATCAAATCAAAAACACATCACAAATACACAAAATATACCATCGTCTTCTTCCTCAAAAATAGCATCGTCTTCTTCCTCAAATCTTTTATCTCAAATATTGTATCATCATGGAATCTATTCCAGTGATGATACAACACAAAGGCAATTGGATTGAAGCAAATCAATATGCAGATTTTGAAGTTATTGGTGTCATGATTCCTCAAAATTCTACATATTTGGATCTTCTATATATAATAGCACAAGAAATACAAGTAAATTTGGAAAAACAGAATATTGAGATAAAATATCAAGTAAAGATTCAGCATCCACCACTCAAAATCAGTGATGATTCAAGCTTCAGATTTTACTTAGAAATCAAGAAAAAGGAAATCGACTTCACTATGTATCCTCTCTGCATAGTAGTTATCAGTGATACTAGCCAGATACAGACACTTCTTCCAGATGCATCAGCAAGTATTTCAACAGCTATTTCGGAAACAAACAGAGACCAAGATACCATATCGATACACGATAGATACATGTCTGATACATTCGACGAAATAGGTCAGTATACAAAACTTCTTGCAATTGATACAATAGACTGTAACGATGATCAAAATCAAGAATCAATATCAGATCCACTACAAGATATAGATCTGACTGTTGGAAAAACTTTCAAAGATAAAGCTACTCTTCAAGCATGCTTACGACTTCATGCAATCAATAATCACTACCAACAAAAGACAGTTAAATCATGCCAAAAGAACATTTTTGTAAAATGTATCGATGATACATGTCAATGGTATCTGAAAGCGTCAATTAATGTGCACACAAAACAGTTCATCATTCGTAAACAAGACATGAACCACACATGCCCGATAGAGACCAGATTCAGCAATCAAAAACAAGCATCAGCATCACACATAGCGGCATCCATCAAAATGAAGTATCTCAATGTCAAAGCAACATACACACCAGTAGATATAAGGAATGATATGCAGACTTTACATGGAGTCAAGATCAGTTATATGATGGCTTGGAGATCAAGAGAATTGGCATTTGAAATGTTAAGAGGAAAGCCTTGTGAATCTTACAAATCGCTGCCTACTTTTTTATATATGCTTGGAACTAGAAACCCGGGATCTAGCATAGACATACAATTGAGAGATGACAACACATTTTTGTATGTATTTACAGCATTAAAAGCTTCAATTACAGGATGGCAGTATTGCAAACCAGTAATTGTAGTTGATGCTACATTCTTGAAGGCAACATTTGGTGGCACACTTCTTGTTGCAACAGCTCAAGATGCAGCTGGAAAGCTGTTTCCTCTAGCATTTTCTGCTGTGGATTCAGAAAATGATGACTCATGGCATTATTTCTTCACTAAAATAAAACAGGCCTTTGGAACAAGAGAAGGTATCTGCATTGTATCAGATAGACATCTTAGCATAGAGTCAGCTATTAAAAGGATTTATCCTGAAGCTACTCATGGCGTATGCATGTTTCACCTTCTCAATAACCTCAAGACAAATTTCAAGAGAAATGCCAAGAAACTTAAAGAACCTTTCTTTGCAGCAGCAAGAGCACACACCGAGGTTGAATTTGACTACCACATGAAAGTATTGGACAGCTTAGATGCTCGAGTAAGACCATTTCTTCAGCAAATCAAATATGAAAGGTGGTCAAGGGTACATTCTCTCAAAAACAGGTATAAAACTATGACATCTAATTTAGCTGAATCATTAAACGCAGCAATATTACATGCAAGAGAACTGCCGATCACAGCCTTATTTATGCACCTACATGACCTCCAACAAGAGTACTCATACAAACACAGAAAAATTGCTATCGATACAGTCACAACACTTTCAACCATCCATGAAGATATACTTCTGCAAAATTACATTAATTCACTGAAACTACAGGTATGTAAAACTCATATTAGATAGTACAACACTATTTTATGTTGTATATATTATATATCTGCTTTTCTCCGAAGTTCATAAATTTCTGTCTTTTTAAATGTATCAAATATGTATATAAACGGTATCTTGCTATTGTTTTTATTATACTAGGTGAAACCATCTTCAGATGATATCATAACAGTTCTTGAGAATGGTAAAAAGTACACAGTCAACATGGTCGAGAGAACATGTACATGCAAAAAGTTTGATATCGATGAAATTCCTTGTAAACATGCCATAGCATTTCTAGCCGACAAGAAGATTGAACCTTATGCGTACTGCTCAAGATACTATACAAATGCAGCTATGTTAGCGACATATTCTGAAACTGTATATCCATTGGAGAAGGAAGAAGAATGGATTATTCCAGAACATATCAAGAACATGATTGTCAAACCACCCCAACATAGAACACGAACTGGAAGGCCTAAAAAGGGTAGGTACCAGTCAAAGTGGGAAAATCCGAAAAACGATCTGAATCAAGGGCAATGTGGAAAATGCGGACACGCTGGACATAATAGGAAGACATGCCGAAACAAGCCAAAAGATACCTAGATTATTCATTTCTTTCAGTGTTTTTTATTCTATTTTAAACTTCCAAGTATTATATACAATTCTGATACATTAAAGAGTGGTGTATGTCAATTTCTAATTGCGTAGAACATACATATCTGATATTATATTAAATGTCAGATACATATATTATACAGGTTTGATACATACATGATACACAAAATATTACATACAGCATCACAAAAACAATTATATATGTATATCTGGTAACATGTTAAATTCAGATACATATATTATACCTGTAAGATACATAAATGATACATTCAACTTAAAAAAAAGTGGAAGTGTGAATAAAAAGGAATATTAAAGTAAAAGATTACTTCATTAATTAAAACAAAAAACATTGTTTACTTCATTAATTCAAACAAAAAACAGTGTTCAAACAAACCTAAAAAATAAAACACACAAAAAGCATAAAAACATTGTTCATTCAAAATAACAACTACAGTTTCAGTTTTCCAGCTCGAATCTTGTATCTTTTTGCTTTCACATTCCCATCCATCTGGTCCTTGTCCTGATAACTCTCTGATTCACTGACAACATTAAACATATTCTTCCATTTTCCATAATTATAAAGACCAAAAGACAAACGCTTTCGATGGGAATTCACATCAAATTCTTTTGTAAGCTCATGCTCTCTCCCATGCACAATATATTCAGCAAAAGAGAATGCAAAAACTCCACAATCACTGCATAAAAAAAACACAAAATACATGTCAGATACAACATATATGTAAAATAAATAAGATTACAAAAACTATACTTACTTGAACTGTTGTTCTGGCAGGTCATATTTAACAATCAACTGAAAAGAATCTTCTAATCCTTGACTTGTATAGAACGGTGAACGCAAATCACAAAAGGGATTATCTTTGAACACATCTAACTTGGAAAGAAATAAAGGAAGATAAGAGGCATAATTCATCCCAATCAGTCTAGTTGACGAAGCACTCAAAGTTGAACGCATGGAATTATAGATTGTGATCGTCCTGAGCTTAAAATCCAGTACTGCAAGGGCCCAATGATTATTTGAAGACACATGGAAAGGGATCAGCACAAATTCACACTCAACCCATGGAGTATTCGCAAGCATACGTTTGCCACGTATATACTGAGAAATTGGATGATCTTCATAAATCAGGTCTCAGTCTCCGGTATCCTTGAAAAGCCTCACAAAAGATTGAAAAGTTTGATCGAAATAATTGTCGGTTGTTGTGAACTTCATTTGTATGCTACTGTTATATTTTCCTTTCTTCCTCAGATAGTAAAATAAGATATCCATGTGCTGCATTAACAAAATGTATTATAAGTGTACTAAAATTATCTTTAAGTAAAATACATGTATCAAATGTGTATCATATGTGTATCACAACTAAATAATAAAGAACAATTACCTGTGTATTCAATGACTGTCCACCATACTCCAGAACGAAAAAGAAATCTTTTGCATCAATGACATCAACACCAAAATTGAAAGGAGGATTGATATGATTTTCTGTTTCCTTAATAAATCTTCCTCTGCAAACAAAAGATATCAAAAACTATAAAATATCAATAAAAAAAGTTTAAATCTAAACAAAAAAGAGCTTACTCTTTGGCTTTGGGATATCTCAAATGTCCTTTAACAATCCAGTCATGATACTCCGGATATTCATCACACATTAAAACATCTCCTAAATTATTGTCCAATGGACACAATTTAGGAACAACAAAAGTAGCATTCTCTATGCGGTATTCGTTGTTTCCAGAACTGAATTCAGCCAAGTATGGAGATTTCAATAAATTACTCGGCTTGATATTCCGTTTGTTATCCATAGGAGTAGTAAAATTCCTCTTCTCAGAAAATAGAACCTCATCAGCAACCATTTTCACATCAGCTTCACTTACTCTCCCCATAGAAAACTAAAATTAAAAAAAAAAACAATTATAACATAAATATACATAACTGATACATATTTGATACCATATTGATACACAACATACCTCGTCAGCAGCCATTTTCACATCAGCCATTTCCAAACCAACCTGACTTACATTCTCAATAGGGGCCTAAAAATTAAAATACAAATAAAAAATAAAAAATTAAGCATGAAAAAATTAATTTTAGGAAAATAACAATTATAACATAAATATACTTAAATGATACATATTCAATACAGTATTGATACACAACATACCTCGCCAGCAGCCGTTTCTAAACCAACCTGATTTACATCCTCAACAGGGACCTAAAATTAAAAAAAAATTAAAATATAGATATAAAATGAAAATTAAGCATGAAGAAATTAAATTATACCTCAACATGCATCGATCTACCATCACCGCCATCATCATCTTTCTTATTACCACCACCAACACCACCACCATCATCTTTCTTATTACCACCACCAACACCACCACCAACACCACCATCATCATTTTTATCATTATCCTTCTCATCTTCTACATTTTTTTGCTCATCCTCTTTGTCCTCCTCAGCCTCATCTTCTTTCTCCTCAGACTCATCTTTTTTATTCTCAGCCTCATCTTTGTCCTTCTCAGCCTCATCTTCTTTCTCCTCAGCCTCATCTTTTTTATCCTCAGCCTCATCTTTGTCCTCTTCTTCATTTTTCTCATCCTCATCTTTGTTCTCTTCTTCATTTTTCTAATACTCATCATCACCGTCCTCACCATTATCAGCATCATCTTTATATCCAGTTTGAAAAATGTAATCAGAAACCTGAAATACATTTAAATACACAAAATGATATACAGTTTGTATGATACATAAAATATACAGTTTTGATACACACCATGATACATTAAAATATAAAATAAAAACCTCTTACCCCCATATTATCATCATCATTGGGAACTTCATTTACAGCAACAGACTTAGGAAACTATAAAAAATAGATAAATTAGCTTAAACAAAAACATTAAAGATATTCAAAAAACTATAATTAACAATAAACGATACCTTAGGCATGCTTAAGCCAAAATGATCGCCAATCACCGTCATACAGTCATAAATGACTCTCACCTCCGTCTTCAAAGAAGAAAATTCAGATTGTATTTTCAGTTGACTTGATTCGATACCATTAAGTCGACTCTTCAACAGATTAAATGTTTTTCTTCGTCTCGAAGACTCAACTTGTTTACATTTGAGGTAATCAGCAAGAATAGCGTCATCATCAGTTGAAAAATCCAAATCTTCAACTATTTTCTTCTTTCCAGTTTGGAAAAAACCAGATATATCAAGAGACATTTTTTCTTGAGATGTAGGAACAATATTCTTCAGCATCAACTGACAAAAAGAAAACAAAAATACAGTTAAGATACATGAATTATACATAAATGATACATAAAAGTAACAGAAATTAAATCTGTTAAAAAAACAGCATACCTGCTCACGCGTCTGATCATAAAATGCCTCATTCAGATATTTGATTGTTAGTTTGTCCTGACTCTTGAGCCATTTTAGCATTCGAGGAACTAACGTTGGTTTAGTAACAGGAAAACATATCTTATTAGTAGCAAAAGGGCAGACTTCATAGAACCAGATTTGCAAAGCCAAAGGGAAACTGTTAAGCCTGTAAAACTTGAGCCGTCTTCTTGTAGCAAACCTCTTCTTCATATCAGCAATGGTAGATCGAAAAACCATTATCCCCCAAGGATATGAGTTATAGTCCCCACTATCAACCATATCCATAAAAAAGCGACTTACATTTTGAAATTTAATCTCATTTGAGCACAAATAGCACTCAAACAAGTAAATTACGGCCAATTTAACCGCGTCTTCATCCGACTTGAAAACCTTGTTCAGAAATATGACACCCAATCCATCTCGAGTAACTTCACTATTTGGGAAATAGGTATCAATCAACTGATTCTGTAATGGAGCATAAGAAACAGGATTGAAATCACCAACACAATTTAACCCCGTAATCACAGCAAATTCCTCAATACTAAAACGCAGTTTATGTCCAGAAACTTTAAACCACAATTCCCTATTATTTGGATGCTTCACTTCTCGCAGCAACAAAGAATGTATAAGCTGAGGCTGATTACACAACGGCGACAAGTCTAAAAAATGACCAAGAAATGTCTTCTTGAAAAGTTCCAGCTGAGTATCAGAAAGAGTTTTCTTGATGTCCTCAATATATTTGAAATTTAAAGGCATAGTCACTCTACAAGTGTAACGATCTTCCGCATCTAACAAGTAGTCCCAGTTCTACAAATATACACAAATGATACACAAAAAATACATAATTAGTAAATCTAAAAAACAATATTTGTATACAAAATAGTTTTACATGAAAAAAAAATAAGATGCATATATAATATTTACAAAAACACAGATCTTAGAGCCTACAAATGTAAACTTAAAATGAAAAATACAAATCTTAGAGCCTAAAAAAACACAGATCTAAGATACATATAATATACATAAATGATACAAGGATTAATAAACTTATTTTATAAACTAATCTTAAAATGGAACATGACATTACATATCAAAATACATCTCTTATACATGAAAAATACAGATATAAAAAAAATTACCTGAACCAAACGAGTTGGTTCTTCAATATGCAAGGATTTCTGAACTTTCTTATGATCAGGTGCAGCATCAAAAGCCAAACGCCTTCTTTTCAAACCAGTTTCATCCACCTTTTTTCCCTTTGCTTTGACATTCTCAGAGGCAGAAGCAACACCACTTCCATCAACATCTTTTTCAGCTTTTTTTACTAATTTCCGCTTCATTTTTACAGGAACAACAGAATCCTTCTTCTCTTTTGTAGGAGTTGATCTTGTAGAAACCATGTCGCTATTTATAGAGAAAATGCAGTTAATAGCAAATGTGGAGCCTAAAACCTAAATGCACGTTATACACTATACTGATAATGGCTAAAAAATAGGAAGTAAAAAAGAAAACTGTAAATGAAGAAGGATAAACGATTGAAATCATGAGAGATCGTGTGCGAGAGGGAAGAAGAAAAGAGAGGAATCAGCATAAGTTTGAAAAAACGGTAAAAAGAGCAATAAAGAAGAGAAGAAGTTGAAAATTAGCAGATCACGATACATGTGTGATTTGCTAGACACGTGTCGGCTTGGGATGAAGGGAGGAAGGTGGTGCTGGCTGAAAATTATTAAAGGGAGCTGGTAATTTGTGAAATTAAAAAGGTAAGAAAGAAAACATATTAATTAAGATTGTATTCTCCGAAAATAGAAGGCTTTTTCTTGGCTTTTCTGTTATTTTCTCAATATTAAACTCATTATCTATTTCATATATCTGATACTTTATTTTTATATAATAATGAGAAAAAAATTATTTAAAATAATACAATTACAAATTAATCAAAGAACATATCACATTTAATTTTTTATTCTTTATTTATTTAAAATATTTTAATTAATTTTAAAGAAACCTCAGATATTCTAACAAATATAAATATATTTTTGAATATTAGATTTTAAATTTTAAGGTTTTTTGATAAAAAAAAATTATAATTTAACTTGTTTTGCATTTGCAACAAAAACTATAAATACACAAACTATCAATTTGTGCAATTCAAAACACTAAATAATTTTTCGTTAAAAGAACTGATATAGATACCGAAACAATATATATTATGGTGTCCAAATCAACCTTTTTTATTATAAAATTTCTCGGTGTTTCTAAAAACAAAAACATTTCATGTCATACAAAAGTAAATAAGATTCATATTGTACAAAAGATGTTGAAGTTCGTAATTTTTTATTTAGCAAATAATAAATTTATATTTAAATTTATAAAATGTATGCATTTTCATAGAAGTAAAGAACAACATATGAAGATCATTAATGCACGAGTTCAATTGGTGCATATGTGCTTGTTGGAGAAAGCAAAACAATTAAAAACTTAAACAAATGAGAGTGAAAAACATTCCATTTTAATTTTATTCTTGCACTGAATTCGCAACTTAAATAAATTCAAGTAAAAATATATAGAGATTTGAAGTAACTAATGACAGTGTAAAAACACAACCATTTTCTTAGTATATATGAAAAGAGGCAATTAATCATTTTCATATAATTTCCCATTCATCTCTGTACTTTAGCAAAATATGAGCAAGAGCAGACCCCAAGTGAAATATGGGCAAACACAAACACCGCACGTCAGCCTACTCCACAAGCACTATGTTTCTTCGAGCGATTTGGTGCAAATTCATAATGAGTTCTTCATCAGCTTTCAAGTGATTTGATGCACAACTTCTTATCAACTTTCAAGTAATTCGGTCTAAGTAGCGGTTGCATAGCCCTTGACTAGTACCAGCATTTGTTTCCGACTCGTGTTTTCCTGCCTCAATAACTCTCCAACTCGAATGTATCAAAAAGAAACACCAAACAAGACAATTATCTTGTGTCCTCTTACCAAGTTACTGGATCTTAAAAATGTTCTTCAGTTTGACAACCAGCCTCCATTCATCCGTTGAGAGATCGTCCTATACACGTAAGGAAAATATTAAGCAAAAGAATGTAAAATGCAAAAACTCAAATGGCTTGAGGCTTAGCAAATTTTTTACTAGCATTTCTTTTTCTAAGAATAAAAAGGACAGTGATGTTCTTTATTTAAAAACCTCGAGTATTAGAAAAATAGACGCAAAAAGAGAGCCAACAGGCTTCATCAACTAGAGTTCAAGCACAATTTAGATAGGAACAAATACATGCAGGTCACAAACAGTTTGTTTTCAACCGTTCAGAAAGGCTAGTCATGCAGTTCGCAAATCAAAATCATAAACAAATGTATCACCCAGACCTGATAAAACTAAGAAAAGCAAGAAAGAAAATAATTCAAACTGAAATTGAAGAATTATGAGTCGGCCATATTACATAATTAAGATTGAAAAATGCCAAAAGCATTCTTTGCAATTCAAAAACCCCCGTCACCACTCAAACGAGGTCCTGGTCTTCTAATTTAACAACACTACCTTGCTATTCATAATTTCTTTTCACATGCATGCATTATGCACATATAGCACTTTAGCAGACAAGCTAATTTCCTCACATACAAACAGCTAAATAAAGTGCTGTTAAAAGTCTCAATAATTCATTTAGTCAGCGACACAGATCTCTGACGATACATTGAGTAATACAACAATGGCTTATTGAATGGTGGAACTTTCCCAGCAAGAATTAACAGAGAAAATCTAATTCTGATGTTTGGTGACAATAAGGAGAAAGGGTTGTTAATGTTTTAATTGATGATTCTCGAGTCAACAGTGAAGACAGTGAAACTTTAGTACAAAGGCATAGAATAAAGAAATTGTCACCAGACAGTCAACAATTTCAAGTACCAGACAATAGACCTAGAATTTCTTGGTGACATGAAGGTAAAACTGTTGACTAGGGAGAAATAATGTTAATATTAATATATTGCAACAGTTCACTCATATATTTTTATGAAAACAATTGCTAAGGGACTATTGAATCGGATATACTAACAATTTAAATAAATTAGAGAAAATTCGTCATCCATATTTAACACTAGTTTAAATCTTACGTAACATTTTAGTTTCAAGCTTCGAGACTTTTTTGATCCCTCTTTAAATCTTACGGGAAAATGCCGTTTCATCAAGGTTTCTGTGCATCTTAGGTTTTTGAAGTTTCTCCAGGATTTGTTTCTTGTGTGAACTTCCAATTTTTTCATTACTGTTATTTTACAGAAATAGCTAATACTACAAAGAAAGTAGGTAATATTTTAATAAAATGACTAGAGATAAAATAAGCTTTCATTAGATATCACGGTGCCTGAGATTCAGTACATGAACAACTATGAGAGGGAAAAAATAATAAAGCAGAAGAAGCACCTCACAGTGACATGTGGACCCTTTAGCTTTTTTTATAAGCATGAACCATTTAGTTAATCTTTTAAGTAGGATTACAATTCTAAACACAACGGAGTTGGGTGCACTGTGAAGGTTTCTTGATGGATAGCCCAAGCAATAAGAACTTATTAAAAAATTATAAAGAAAAAACAAAGAGTAAGGTTCAGTGAACTTGAGTTGATATTTTAAGTTTTTCCAGAGTTTACTTATTTAGGTTTTCAAGTTAGCGGAAGAAGAAGCCTCTTACGATGATAAGGCTACAACAATGAGCACGGAAACCTTGAGGAAGATGTGTTTCCCCATTTTGGAAATATTTTCGTTTTTAAGACTCCGAAACTCCTAGGAAACATTTTAGAGCCGTTTGCCATTACCTATTAGAAAACGAATTTCCTAAAAAAATAAATCCTAAAGTGTAATTTATAAATAAAATTAAAAATTTAATTAGTTATCACATTCTTTATTATCCATGTTTAATCACAATTCCCAAACAAAAATTCATCATCTCTCTAAAAATACTATCTATATAATCCATATTATTATTTATTATGAATTATGATTTTCATTATATTCAAATGAATTATTTTATTAGTTATCATAAATATATATTAATTTACTTGCATGAAGATATATTTTTTATTAATAAAATTTAACATTGTAAATTTTTTTAATTTTTACAATATATAAGTATATCCCTATATTTTAATTATTTACAAGTTTTTTCATGTTTCCGTTTCTTATATTTTGAACAGATCAGTTTTCCCAATTCCGTGCAACATAGGGCTAAAGTGAATATTATCTATTTTCTATAAAAGGCATATTCAATAAAACTTGTAGAGTAGCTAATTTTTTTTTTTGAAACTAGTAGAGTAACTAATTAGTTCATTCACTGCTTTTTTCATGATTGTGTTCAATGCCAAAGCTTTATCATTTTTTTCTACTGCCTACAATCCTAAAATTTAGAATAATCAACGAACTAAGATATCTGAAAAAAACCCAAAAATAATTACCCCCATGTTCATAAAGCAAAATATCTCTAGATATAATAATAAAAAAAAAACAGAAGTCAATATCAGAAAATCAGTAAACACTAATGACAGTATGGTAAATTGGTAGACCAATCCACTTATTTTATTTTTATTTTGAAAATCATTAAATAAACTAATCATATATAAAACAAAAAAACGATCATGAAACACTTCAAAAACTTCTGCGTGAACAATATACCCCAATAACAAAAATAGATTTCAATTCCAAAGCACATACCCGGTAATTAGTTTTAAGAATATCAATTGAGCTCCTCGAAATATGGCTGACAAGAAGATCGTCATGATCAAAATGCCTGCCGTACATTTTTTGCTGCTCCTCCGGACTGTTGTTAAGAATCTGCAAAATAACAAAGCATCCAATAGGGTAAAATGGAAGAACCTAGATTCATCAGAAAAATAAAGCATAAGCAAACAATAAAAGATCAAAAATCCAGAATTCAACCTTAATTGCCACCTTCTGGCCTTTCTTGGCATAATCAACAGGCTTGTAGTTATTCTCAACGGAAGCAACCCGGCCAATGTCAATAAAATCTTTGTCAGGAACACAAATTGGTGTCCCTACCTGTGATGATAAACAGATTCAGCTACAATTATTTTACGTACAAAATAACCCTTTTCAAAATACATATAATCTACAGAGTTTGTGCGTACGCGTGTGTAACCGTTTTCAAAATACATATAGCCTATAGTGTGAGTGAGTACATAATGATGCTAACAGCTTAATACAAAGGCATCGGCATCATTTCTAATAAACAAACTGACAAATTACTCATAAAAATATGTAGCAAAATAGGCAACATAATGTGTGTAGCCAAGTTCTGGATTGATTATTTGTAAATATATAGATCTTATTACTAGCAGAGAAATATATTTAGAAAAAACTAACATGGGCTAAAAATCCACATTCATCTGACAGTTGACAGCCAAGGCCACATACCCATAATAACATACGGGCAAATCACAGGCATTTAAGCACATGATGAAAGCCATCCGAACCAAAATAACTTTAACTAAATTAATATCTTTGCTACGCCTTTTAAAAGTATTACACACCTTAAGTATGCCTTCGGAAACTTCAACTCCCAAGACAATAGGATCTTTCTTGTTAAAGACGCAATCTGGTATAATCTTAAGAATGCAAGGGAACACAGCTTCATCTGCAGCTTCCTTCTTCTTTTCCTCTTTCAGATTGTCAATATAAGCCTTGAATTGATCAAATAAGTGATAAATGATGTCAGCCATGAAAATCTTAACACCAAGTTCCTCTGCAAGTTCCCGAGTCTCT
The DNA here is from genome assembly GCF_937616625.2 of Mercurialis annua. NCBI lineage: Eukaryota > Viridiplantae > Streptophyta > Magnoliopsida > Malpighiales > Euphorbiaceae > Mercurialis > Mercurialis annua. The sequence continues at coordinate 8,340,047 of NC_065570.1, read as the reverse complement.
TGTGCCATCTTAACATCAAATGCCAAGATAGTGGCATACTCCTTTTTCTTCTCAAGCATTACGCTGGCCTTCATAACATCCTTCTTGTGCACTGGGCCTATGCCTATGCCACTAACAGGAATGTTAACCGCTGGTGTCTTCAAAAACTCCAGCAATGCTTCCAATGACCCTAAGGTGGATGCTTGGACATAGACTCCCTCATCACTCTTTTCAATCCGGTTCATCACCGATCTCACATCTTCCATCGCTGCTTCCTTGACTTGTTCCAAATGATCTTCTGGTCCCACTACATATAGACCTGTGCCAGCAAGAGCATGCTCAAGGCCCTGCATCAAAAAAGATCAGCACACAGGACATCCTGTTAGTATAAGTTCATAAAAATTAGAAATACATAATGACAATGTATAGAGTCTACATATTTTTCATAAACTTGGCAATTCAACTCAATGCGCTACTGCATCACCTGTGCGCTGATCTTGATACCCTGAGCAGCCTTGATTTCTTTGTGGTGTAGATACGCACCCTGAATTCAGATAATAACCAAATTACTACATAATTTATGGGACAGAGAAGAATTAGAATTTTAGAAGCTATTCCGATAACAGAGAGCATGGTTCCTGAATTAAACCATGAGAAGTTCTTAAACAAAGATTTCTTGTAAACAAAGCAGATGCATGAATACCAAAATCAACACATGACTTGACAAACATTAAGAAGGATGCATGCACGCGATATATATACTTTTGAAAGTTCTGGAAATATGAGAGCTTGGAACCTGAAACGTTAATATTGAAAAAATTGTAGCAAAAATCTAAAAGCAAATATTAATGTTCATATCTAAGTAACAAGTTCTGACCAAAAAGTAAGATTAAAATTTTCTAAAAGAAGAAATTAATTAAAAAAAATTAAAATTAAAATCCAAACCAAAAAAAAACATTGAAAATATAAATATCTAAATCAACAAATCTCTGACTCTCCCCCATAGAATAAAATGACAGATAATGTGGTACAAAAAATAAGTTACATTAACCAAGACAAATCAGGAAACCCCAAAAGCATTGCATTCATCTTATTTGGAAACCAGAAATATATTGATTTTTTCGGTACAATAGCAGTAGATTAATGACTCCTCTCACTGTGTTCAGCAGTTGAAATCCAATCTTGGATTCAACCAAATGCAACAACAGATCACAATTTCATTTATGTGAGAGTCAAAAGACAAATCCTACCAAGACCTTCTGCTAATCTTTCAAGATATTGGATGGGTATAGACCAGTCACCAGTCCATATTCCTAAGGAGCAAGCTTTCTCTTTTAATCCATTAAAGGACAAGGCAATTATCCCGAATTCTTGCAGCTTTCAAATTAGGGTTGTTAAGCATTATTCGATACAATAGTTATGCACTTCTTCTGCATTAATGGTTTTTACTTTATTACTGCTAAGCTTAGAGAAATACTATCTTAAATCTTATTATTTTACCAGTCCCAAAAATTCCACAAATATAATCAGCAAAGGAAATCGAGGACTACAAAATGTCGCACAACTTGAAAGAAATTCATAAGATTAAAAGCTCTCTAACAAATGAAAATTTCATATCATCAGCACTTTCTTTCAAAAAGGAAGGGGAAGGATAGCATAAGTGGTCAGCATATTTCATTCCAGGTAGTTCTCAAATTGCAACCATTTTAGATGCTCATTTAGATAAGTGAATAGGATATAATTTTATTGATTGGCTGGCCAATTTTGCAGTTCATTCAATTAAAAAAACGGCATAATTCTAATGTACTTCAAGTCTTCAACAGGTTCCACAGAGAAGAATGATTAAATCTTATAAGCATGCAAAACCATGTAAAGCTACCAATCCTGGACACACCAAAATATTTCTAATTCCGATATAAACTGCTAGCTGATATACCAAATTCAAATTGACTTTTTGAATGTTCATCCAACAAGAGAACTACAAAGTAAATACACATGGTAAGAAAATATTAACAAAAGATAAGCACACACCTTGACCCGAAGTTCCTTCATTGGGTGAGGTGTCAGCAGAGCTCGAATAGTGGTAACAATAGGCCCCTAGAAAGCAAATTCATTTAAAAAGACAATAAATGACCATTTCATATCTTAAACAGAAATAGTGTTTGAGCTTGCCTGAAAGCCGCACACAACAATTTGATCTCCTTCATGAAGCACCCCATTAACTAACACGACATCAATTGTTGTTCCATGGCCTTCAATAACCTTAACCTCCAACACCGTACACTGGCAGATGGAACAGAACAGCAATCAGATATCTTAAAGCATTCCTGTGACTGCAAGAGTAAAAAGTCAGAGAACAGACTACCTGCACTTCATTGCTATATGTGAGTTTCTCGACCATGGTTTTCTGAGTCCATTGAACAAGCAACAGTAACATATCAGGAATGCCTTCTCCACTGTAATAAGCAAAAAAGACATAAGTGCACCCACAAGCTATGATCCACGGAAACCTTGAGAAAACTACAGTTTTCCGTTTTTCAAACATTTAAGTTACCGAAATTCCCCGAAACCAATAGGAAAAAGGGACAGTTTCAGTAAATAACAAAAATTAAATCTCTTTTCTAATAGAAACTGTTTCCTATAAAAGATATCTAAACAAATAATCCATAAACAGATATTATCTTTTATCTTTTACTGGGTTATATTATGTTTTTATTATAATTATAACTTTATAATATTCATTTCAATTATGGTTATATAATTTGAAGATAATTTATTATTAAATAATTCATCCGTCCACAATCGATAAGCTTATTTAAATTAATAACATTTTAAGAAATATAATTTTAGTTAACATTATACAAACTACCTATCATACCCTTTTTAAAAATTAATCTTTCACCATTCCAGAAACAGTGATCCAAAATAACTCATAAACTGCATATGAAGTTATGAACTATGTTTAATATTAAAATTATCAAAAATCATTAATTATTGATGTTTATCAAAGCCAAAATCAATTTAATTTAGTTATTAAAAACTAATTCAATTATGGGTAATTTAGATATTTATCTAGTTAACCAACTTCAAAAAAATGAAAATAAGACTATAGTTTGGAACACCCAAATAAAATCAGCATATCAATTCTGGAAAGGGAGTATAGATCAAAATATTAATTATATGCAAATGATAGATGTCATTAATTGTCCTAAATATATAGTAGTCTGTTTGTCTAAGTCTTAAAAATATCAAGCATTTGCGGGTCAGGTCAATTTTAACCAAACCTTTCAAAATCACATCATTTAGCCTGTTTTGAGATATTGTGTTTCTCTTAATACACATTTTTGAAAATAAACCGGTTTTTTGGCAACATTATTGACGGTCATCAAGTAAAAAAACCGAATTTATTTTACAAAATGGCTATAAAAGAAACATAATATCCCAAAAGGGCCAAAACGAGCTAAATGGGATGGTTTTGAAAGATTTAATTAGAATTGACATGAGTCACACGACTCGCAAAGATTTGGTAATTTTTTAAGACATTAAGCCTAGTTTATTTGTATAAAAAAAATTAAACTTTTTTTTATTATTATTTACAAGTTTCCCCTACATTTTTGTTTCTTCAATTTTAAAGAAAAAACAACTGTTCTACAGTATAAATATCCGTATCTGTTTCCGTGCAATGTAGTCCACAAGAAAGGGCCAAATAGAAAAATAAAATAGTTAAGGTAGAAAAAAATGGATGTCAGATTCAAAGGAGTGCAGAAAAGAGAAGACCTAGGATTAACAATATACCTAATAGCACTTGTAGGAACAATACTGAATGTTTCTCCCATGTCCTTATTTTTATAGTATAGCTCAGTATTCAGTCCTTGCTCCTTGAACTGAGTTATAATCTGAATCAAACAAAAGCAAAAATTATGATCATAAGCACAGGTATTCTTACAAATAAACAAAACCTAGTAAGAAAAAATTAATTAAATATGCATGACCTCTGTAAGCCTCCTACTGAATTCATTTTGCACATCTTTAGACTGTTGCTTCATTGCCTTCACTATCGGCGCATTGCGACAAACTTTCCATCCATAGAGCCTGTCCACCTGAAAAGTTCATGAAAGAAAGATGAGCAAATAGCATTGTTATAGAGAGCCTGAATAAATGATTCAGATATTGTCACAGCACCTTATTCAATGCAACAATAAATTCTGTGTTCCTTAATTTCAAGAGATTAAGTGATTCTATTGTTTGTGGCTCCAAACCATGCATAAGGTCCACAACCAAGATTGCGATGTCACACAAACCAGAGCCCCTTGAACGCAAATTAGTGAATGATTCATGGCCAGGTGTATCAATGACCAATAGACCGGGAACTTTCAGTTTTGCATCAGCTTTCAATTCCTTGGTTCTCTCTCTTATGTTCTCAGCAGGAAAGTATGTTGCACCAATCTGCTGTGTGATACCCCCAGCTTCACCTTCCTGGACATTCGTGCCTCGGATACAATCCAGCAGTTTGGTTTTACCAGTGTCAACGTGACCCATAATACAGCATATTGGAGAACGAAGATTTTCTTCACCTTCTTTAGGAATGGCATCTAAAGGTGATGTTTTCTTTTTTGCAGCAGCATCTTTCGTCCTGTTTTTATCCGTAGTTTCAACCACAGGGTGTGAAGGAGCATGTTTTTGGGCTGCAACTGATGACTTGGCAGCTGGAGGGGGGTCTGAGAAAAAATAATAAATACTCATGACAGTGCAAAATCCAATATCAATAAACAAGTACAAGGAAAGTGTTGTACAAGAGACAACAAGACAACTTTTTATTATAAGGCAGATTAGAATATATATATCAAACCTGTTTTGCGAGAAGCCAAAGCAACATTTCTTCTCTCGTTCTTTTGGGACTCAGAATCAGTCTCCTCGTCATCAAATGCACCTTTAACATTAAGGTTAACATCATCCCAACTCTTTGCGTCCCACTCCTCATCGTCTTCATCTTCCTCCATCCCGTTTTCCTCAGTCGCAATTTCTGCATTATCTTCCACAGTCATAGGTTCCTCTTCTACAACCTTGTCTAGCTCCGCTGATTCTACCTCAATCTTAGTGTCTTGTTGTCCTTGCTTTTCTTCTTTAGCTTCCATATTTTCCTCCAATCTAGCTGCGGCATCACCATTTACATGTTGACCAGTAGGTTTTGATTTTTTATTCTGGTACTTCGGCCGTTTTGTTGGTGCACCTTCTTTGTCAGCTGCCGAGATAGTAATACCAGCATTGGCAAGTATTTGGTTTCTCATAGCCTCTAACCGCCGTTGTTCTTCCTTCTGCTTCCCTGTTAAGAGTTTGCCTTCTAGTTTCTTCTTCAACTGTTTCTCTTTTTCCCTTTCCTTCTTCCGGCGTTTAGCCTCTTCTGCTTGCCTCTCAAGTTCTTCTAGCCTAAGCTTTTCTTCTTCTTCCTTCCTTCTCTTCTCCTCTTCTTCTCTAGCCTTCCTCTCCTCCATCTCTTTTCGCCTAGCAAGTGCCTCTTGCATCTCTCTGACATGCTTGGGCAATTTTTTATCCGCAGCTTTACCTTTTGTATCATTCTTTTTCAGTTCATTCGTCTCCGCTTTCACTTCTTCCATTTTCTCTTCCTTCCCCTCTGAAACAGCAGCAGCAGCAGCTTTCTTCTCTTTTTCCTTCTCTTTTTTCTTTTTCCTCTTCTTTGCTGCAGCAGACTCTTCTTTCTCTTCCTCACCTTCCTTCTCACCTGAAGCATTCTCTGTTAGAACTTGTTCAAGATGGACCTGATTGCTCTCAACCTGTGGAGGAGAAGCAGAGGACTTCCCATTAGGTAGCCCCTCACCAAGCTCTGCTAGAATTTTATCCAAATCATCCTCTTCTTGAGCAGTCCTTCCACTCTTATTCTTCTTTTTCTTCTTGTTCTTTGAAGCTTCTACTACCTCTTCATTCTTACTAACTGATGCATCATTAGCTTCAGGAATTCCAGGCGGCTGTTCTGGCACCTCATCACTGATTTTGCCCTTCTTTTTGGACGATTTCTTTTTACCTGTAAATGAAATGGCTGTCCCATCACCGTCCTCAGTTTCGGGTACGTCATGGCTGGTTATAACAGAAACAGAAGCCTCTTCGCCATCCTCTTCAAGCAGTGCTGCACTGAACTTACTCCCACCCTTCTTGGACGATTTCTTCTTCTTTCCTGAAAAAGTTATGGCAGCATCGTCATCTTCATCCTCATCCTTCGCCTCTTCATTGTCATCTAACCCATCAAAAGTAGCCACTTTAAACACAGCACCACCAGTCTTCTTCCCACCCTTGGATGACTTCTTTTTACCAGTAAACTCAATAACTGGCGCATCATCGCCGTCAGATTTATCAATAACTTCTTGTTCAAAATCACCACCAGTAGACTTGTTATTTTTCTTTGATGACTTTTTTTTCCCACTGAAGCTCACAACAGGTTCATCTTCCGCCTCACTATCTTTACCGCCTGTTAACTCGGACGTCTCCTCATCATCCTCGTTACCATCATCATCTCCTTCACCAAGTAACCCAAAATGAGATGTCGAAAACACACTTTTACTCCCATTCTTCTTTCCTTTCGACTTCTTCTTTCCAGCAAACACTACATCCTGAATATCATCGTCAGCCTCTTCCTTTCCCTCATCATCATCATTTTTAGACTCCGAGTTCTTTTGGTTCCCTTTCTTGCCTTTCTTCTTACCGGTAACCGGAAGTGGAATGTCATCATTCAACTCCTCAGATAATACCGTCTCAATAGCGTACTCATCATCATCAATCACAGCTTGCTTTTTCTTCGACTTCCCACCGCCACCTTGAGGAGGCGGATTCTCATCACCAACCGCAGTATTAGACTTCTTTCGACCCATTAAGTACTACACCAAACTTAAACTCAGTTCCTCTAATTTCTCTGTCTCACAGACCGAACAAAAAACCCTAATCACATAATAAACAGTCAAAATCAAAACACATACATACACATAATGGATAATCCGCCATTAAAACCTAACTTCATAACAGATCTAAACAGACAATACTACACGAAGATAAACATCTAGTAAACAGAGAAATTAAATTGAGAATCATCGCCAATGGTTCAAATTGAATTAGATAAATAAATACGTAAAAAACTAATAATCAGAGATGAAAATAAAAAGAGAATAAAATCAAGAACATACTCGTGCCGTGCCCTCTGGATAATTGAGCAGCGACGTCAATCGGAGGCGGAGCTGTGGCTGCGAAAAAATTGTTTTACAGGGAAGAAAAACAGTAGTGGTGGAAGAAATAAAAAAAAAAATAGGAATTGAAATGGTACTAAACGTTATATACTGAATATTAGATTAGGTTTTCATTTTCCAGACAAAATATATTGCATGTTCTAAATTTAATAAAAATTGAGAGAAAACCACAAAAATATTACTATTTAAATAGAAAATAACAAAAATACACACCAACCTAATAATTTACATTGATACCAAAAAAAGATAAAAGTTTACATATTCTAACCAAACCACTAAATAGGAGACACATGGCACACATAAAAAGCAAAAAAAAAGGTAAAAAAAACGTGTCATAACTGGTCAAAAACGCGTCTGACATGCGTCAGAATCGCGTCTGACACGCGCGTCAGTGACGCGTCAGCGCGTGTCAGCGAATCTAACATGTCAAAATAATTTAAACATGTATCAGTTATGTATCAGCTATGTATCTGATACGTATCCGGAATGTGTCACTGGTTCATTTTTTCATATTTTTAAAAATATAAATAAATAAATAAATTTATGTGTGTATATATACACACACACATATTATTTTAGGTACTATTTATGTGTATATGTATAATATATTTTAAATTTAAAGATATATGTATCACATGCTTTAAAACGCATAAATTACGTTATAAAAAAGTGTATATATTATGGATTAAAAATATACGTATCAGTCATATATAAATTATATATATAAATTGCTTCTAATACGTATTCAATATCTGTATTTAAAAAACGTGTTTTCCTATTAAATATTTGATGCTTGCTACGTCCTTTTATTTTTCCATGTTGCACGAGGTTTTTCTTTTTAGCTCAATTTATTGTTTATATATATAATGTATTTACGATGTATCGGCCATGTATTTACAATGTATTGCAAGATATAGATGATACATCGGTAATGTATTAAAATTTTATTATTAATTTTTCTCATCTATATTTATGATGTATCGATGGTGTACTTATGATGTATCGGTAATGTATTACGATGTATCGATAATGTATCCGTCATTTTAAAATTTAATTCGTTAAAATAATCTAAAAAATTTAAACATGTATCATCTATGTATCTGCTACGTATCGGAAAAATATCATCTATATATCACTAATACACACATGTATCGGTCAATTTGAAAATTATTTTGTTGAAAATAATAATTCTGAGTTGGAGATGGATTCTAAAATTTATAATCAATGGTGTATCAACGAAATTCATTTTGTTTAAATAATAATAAAAAAAGAATATGTATCTACAATGTATTAGTGGTGTATTTATAATGTGTCGACGATCTATTTACAATGTGTCGGTGGTGTATATATACGATGTATACATCATTATGTATATAC